>NC_056478.1:15886739-16056288 GCF_008729295.1 Plectropomus leopardus
TTTGAAATCCCTCCCAGCGTAAGAAAAAAACAATTAGCGGACAAATCTCCAGATGCTTGGCTCACCACAGCTTAACAGTGATCCTGCAGAGAGGTTGGGCATGAATGGCCACTCACTGCTTTGATAGTGTTCACCCACTCTTGTTTATTATATACAGCTTCTTCTGAGCCCCGGCGGAGAGAACGAGAGGAGGACTGTGCACCTCTCACTGGCTGGGCTCTGAGATTATATTTATAGAATGAACGATTGGTCTCTCTCCTTGGTAACTGTCCCATATTTTCTTGAATAGGTCAGATATAGAAGTGCAGAGGATACTGACTTGTGTAGAGATTTCTAAAGAAAACCAAAAGGCTTCTTTATGCTTCTTTATACATGACATAACTCAATGTTTTACACTGATCTAAATGGTTTCAAATTAACTACCTGTGAAATAAACTCGTCCTTGCTGTGTGTTAGCAGAAGAATATGTATTAAATGAGATATACCTGCAAGTTACACAGGGGATCCACAAAAATAATATTAGGCTTTTATGGTCTCTATAGTAGCCATATGTGCAGTGGAGCTGGATGTGCTTGTTGGTGTTTCCCTCTGAGGCATATCAGTGAACATGCATTCACAGCGGGGGTTTGAATGAGACACATGGAGCACACAGGCTTGTTATCACTCGGCAGAACACGGATGAATGTACTGTACTACTGTAACTTACTCATATATAATTTCTGATGTGAGTTTGTAAGCTTATAGGATTTATTTTAGATTGTAGGTATTTGATGTTAAATTTTAAAAAGTACTTTCACACAATCGCTGACAAGGTTTGAAGGTACTGGAAGAAAAGTCTCACACAAATACAAACTAGAATTACCACCTCGCAGTTGTATGCCTCCACTCACCAGTCAAGTTGCAGTTGTAGTTGAAAACATGGCTTCACATATATCTTCCCTCTGGCAGTGCAAAAGATCAAAACAATCAACACGGTTTCAAGGTGGACACCCAAGATTAGTGCCACCAATTCAATATCTGACCAAAAGTCTCCGTTTCTGTTATGAGTGATGGCCAGAAAAGTTTTTTGTTTGTTTTGTTTTGTTTTTTGTTTTGCCAGAGCATAATGATGTCACAGTGAAGCTGACCTTTGAGCTTTTGGATATAAAATGTTATCACTTCATCATTGTATCCTATTAGACATTTGTGTAAAGTTTCATCATAATTACATATGAATTCTTGAGTTACATGTTTGTGGTGACTTGATCCAGCGATGATGAAAGAGCAAGAAGTGCTAGGTGGCTAGGTGAAAATGTCATTAAGTTGTGGTAGTTCCGTGCCAATGATTTTTCCTGCTGCTGCTTTCATTCCTACTTTTAATAATAGCAGATTAATGATGGTAACGTGAATAAAATTAAAGTAAAGACTGGAGAAAAAAAAAGGACAGAATTAAGACATAATACGTTTCCTATGTTTTTGCATGCATCTTAGATGCTAACTAGAGTCTTAAAGATGTTTTCTAATATGGAAGTTAATATATATTAAATATTAAATTAGTGACAAAAATGTGAAATATATAAAAATATAAAAACAAAGCAAAAAATAACTAAATATTGGCAAATCATTATACATTTTTATGTTTTTTACGTCATTTATTTATGTGATTACACATGTCATAAACACTTTGGGGCTATTAATATTATCTGGTCATAGTTTTCTCAATTAAAAACTCATGATACATATGACTATATTCTACTGTTGTATTCATAGGTTGACTACATACACACCATGGCTACTCTGCAGCAGTGACACAGGAAACTAGATGTGCTCTGCTGTTCATCTCACAGATAGTATCTTATCTACAGGCTTCCTCCGCACTGCAAGGACAGCAGTGAAAACATAATGCACAGTTTGGTCTCTGTTTATCCTGGGGATTAGGAAGAACTATACTGTATGCTGATGTCAGAGTTATTGCTGTCAGTTTAAAGCTTTGGCTTACACACACACACACACACACACACACACTGGACATTTTGTCTAAAAGAAGATAAATAACTTGGAAAAGTCGCAACAGTACTGAGGGTCAAAAATGACTATGTGCATATGTTCTCAAATAGTTTTTTGTGACCAGTGTGTCATCTCTATATTTATTTTATGATACATTTTAGTATATTTAAAAGTGTCAAACTGAGTTGACAATGGGTACATGATCTCGAAAAGATGATGTTTGAATAATGATAGAAACTACAAGAAATGTGATCCAAGTTACATATTTACAGAAAATATGTATTTACTTAGAGACAAGTTCTTCACGTTAGGGTGTCAATGTCTTTTTGCATAATGTTGACTGTAGTTTCGAAAGACTTGAGGCTCAGCTGATTTTTCTTTCATCCAGAGAGTGTATTTAAATGAATATATGGAAATTTAAAAAATAATAATCAAGACACACCAGCCAATATGCCCTAAAACTGTAGTTTATAAAATGTAATGATGTGGAATTTTAGCTCATGCCCATGTAGAGTCAATAATAATGGAGCCTCGTGCATGTAAAAATATTCAATCACACATAACTAATTCTATAATAATAAAATTAAGAGTAGGTTAAGATTTTATTTGCACACACACTCAGATCCATTTAAAACGCACACATTTGTAATACTATTCTTATTTGTAGACTTACAATCACACTGACAGCCTCTCAGCTTAATTCTTAACCATAAACACATGCAACCCAGACCCTTGCCCTAATCTGACCCTTAACCTGATTCTTTCTTTAACCCTTAAACCAAGCCTTAAAGGGACAGTTCAAGTACATTTTTAAAAACAGAAGCAATGATTCTCTCCAGAAATCATGACCCACTTACTCAAGATAATCCACAGACCTTGCTGTGAGCAGGATCATTTAGGAACTATTTTCTTTCTACTACGCTACACCCCGCAGAGCAAAGCGTGCACCTGCTTCTGGAGTGTCTCCTGACCCTGACTGTGCGATATGTAAACTTTAACGGTGTCCTACTCTGCTCACTAGCTAGCTGAGTGGTACTAGGTGAGCTAGCACCAACGTTACATTATGATAAGGTTAGCAGGTGTAGCTCGGTAGAAAGCCAATATTTTCAACACTTGGCAGTTGATACCAAAACAATCTAAATTGACAAGTTACACTATGAGAAAAAAAATGTGGTTTTGATTCTAGGGTGAACTGTCCCTTTAACACTAAAATGTCCTTTGAAAAAGTAAGGGCAAACCAAAGGTCCTTATTCTCGCAGTAAAATACAATAATACACACATGCACACACGCACACACATTTTATTACATTAATTTATGTTCATATAATAAAAATGAATAGCTGAAACATAAACAATGACTGACAAAAACTCCACTGTAAACTTTGTAATGTATTGTGTTTGTAATATTCTTGCAACTAAGGGTACAAACTGCAGTGTGTCCTATTAATACATCACATACCAGTAACTGCAGACATAACAGCTTCTTAGCAGAGTCTTTTATGTTGGCATCCCTGCCATTCGCAAAGCCCTGACCCCCAGCTGAAGGACATTACCCAGACTGCCAAAGATAAACACAAGTAGCCTGAATACATTCACAAAAAGAGGCGAAGCATTATATTTACAAGAGGTTGATGTTTTATAATCTTAGCAAAGGAATGCCTTCTCCAAATGACTGTTTCAAGTGCACGTCTTTTTTGTAATTACCAAACAAACAAGTACCAAGTGTTAGCTGAAACACTTAAAGCAATAGTTTGACATTTTGAGGAATATGCTTGTTTGCTTTCTGGAGAAGAGTTAGATGAGAAGACAGATACTGCTCACATATCTATACATGGAAAAGGCTATGAAGCTACAACCAGCATCTGTCCAGCCCGTTCTCACACCAAACTCATCAAATACATCTGCTTTGTCAGGGTTAAAATTCTAAAATTGCATCATCTTGAGTCAGGTTGTTTACATTTAGAGGAAGCATTTGAAATTAACGTCCTTTACTTTGTGAATGCACCTGGATGGTAATATTGATCACTGAATGCACTGTAAACTTGTCCACAGTTTGTCTCAAGCCTGCTATGCTAGCACCAGGTTGTTTGCACCTTTATGCACTCTGAATTGTACTAAAAGACCTTGTGCATTTATTCAGTCTAGCTCACAAATCAATTATTTTTCCAGTGCTTCTCACCTGCAGGGAAAAAAATTAATCCAAACAGCTCTTTTGCCCAAGAACATTGCACTTACACAAATACAACTAAACTTTCACCACAGTCCACAGTGTCTCACACCTAATTGGGCAGCCATCTGATAAATGAACTACATTCATTATACAAATGTCAGAGCCTGCTGGTGGAGTGTAGGAAGAGGGCTGGGAGGAGGTGCAGAGGGGCTGGGAGTTGAGCTGACAGGCTGCTAATGAGATATCATCTAGGAAAAAGGCTCCTCAGTCCAGTTAAGAGGCACACTTTTTAACACAGTAGTTGGGTGTATGATATAATGAGGCACACTGTGGAATTACGGTTTGTCATATTGTGTTTTTTTGTAACTTCACACCATTTGTGTCACCATCATTGCATGCCTTTACCAGGTTTTCATGTTAAACAAGGTCAACCTCTATGCCTTATTTTATTTATAAAGTTCACAAAAACACTCCAACAACGTTTAAATATGTTTCTCTCCCTGTCTGATGTCCCTTTTCAAATTCACTCATCACATTTGCTGTTTACAAGGCAGCGGTGAGTGTATGTTATCCAGAACATCTGATATCCATTTTAAGCTAAAATAAGTTTGTTATTGTAAGAAAAGAATGAATTACTGGGGCAAAATGTTTTTTTTCTGCATAAGAGTATTTACCTTTGGTTAAAAAGCACTGCAGAGAACATCTTTATGTAAATTTAGCTGAATGGTGACGCTAAACAGAGTAGAAAAACATTTCCTAAAAGCACAACACATTAGCTGCATCATGTCACACTGTGCTGTTGTTGCCTGAAGGTAGATACAAAGACAAAACAGTCCAAAACTGTGGAGTAGAGTACAACAGCAGATGGTAAACAACAAGCTCACATGTTGCTATCCTTATTGGATAGTGTTGACTTTCGTGGTTTGGACCATTACTCTTCTCAAGCTTTCAAAGGAAAAGTTTGATATTTTGGAAATATTCTGTCTTGCCCAGAGTAAAATGAGAAGAAGATACCACTGCCTATCTGTACGCTAAATAGAAGACTGCAACCAGCAGCCTTTTAGCTTAGTTTAGGATTAAGACTGTGACCAAGGGAACACAGCTTGTTTGTCTCTTTCCAAAGATAATAACATCCAACAGCACCTCTGAAATTCACTGATTAACATGGTGTCTTGTTTGAGTAAAAACAATAATATGTGGTCTTGTGGAAGGTTATTTCTTGGGTAGACACAGTGACTGATCGCCCTGCAACCTCACTGCAACTACAAGTCTACTAAACAAATGAAATTTAAATGCTCTGTATGCATCATTCAGAGCATTAATAAAGCAGCAAATGACTATTTGCTATGTCAAGATGTAGTGGAGTAATGACATTCTTACCAGGGATAAAGTTACACTCTCTGGTGTCTGAGCTTCTCTGTTTATTGCTGTGATAAACAAATTGGCTGCAATTTCGTGCATGTCAATCCCTTTACTGACTTATTCTGTCATTATGTGCACTATGTGCATTGTCTTGTTTTTCTTACCTATTTGTTGTTGTTGAGCGGAGCACTGTTACGAACAGAATTTCCCTTGGGATGAATAAAGTATTCTGATTCTGATTCTGTGTGTATGCTAGCTAATCGCTGTCACTGTGCTGCATTCATACAGTGGTTACCGCTGACAAATGCCATCCCAACTGATGGCACTGTGGACCCGTCTTCATTCCGAAGTCATCAAATACCGCTGCCTTTGCAGTGCTTTCGGGACACAAGCTTCATATTGAACTTAAAATATGAGAGTGATATTGATCCTCTCCTCCAACTTTTGAAAAGAAAACATTGAAAATGTCCCCCAAAGTGTCAAACTTTTCATTTAGACATGAAACCATTTTTTTTAAATCTGTGCCATCACATCAAAATGTAAAAATTAGCATGCAGACAACATAACTTAAGTCTGAAAGGCTTAAGAAAAAAGGTCCTGATGAGCTCAAGGCTCAACTAGTTGTGGAAAATGATCCACTTGAGCACACATTCCGAGATACACCAGAGTTGGCATAAATCCTTGTGTAAGACCTTGAGATTTAAAATGATTTGGGGACAGCAGAGTTTACAATTTTCAGAGCGAATCTGTAGCTGACCTTGTAGAATTGTATCAGTGAGTTCATAGATTTTCAGTATCAAATAAACAAGGTTTGTGGGATGTGAAAATCTTCACTTCACTCAACAGCAGCAGAGTCAGCAGCATTTTAACCAAAGTTTCCAGCTGGCCAGCTGCAGACTTTGTAGTTGTGAAATAGATTTCCTTTTGTTTCCTGTACACTCACACTTCAGATATCACACAGTGGTGCAGCACTGAGTCAAGCTGATTATTAAGTTAATAAAAAGAGGATAAGCAATACCTACAGGATGGCAGTTTAATATAACGAATACATCAGAGACAGAAGAACTGTCAGATGATCTTGTAAACCATTTTGCCTGTGGTGCTTTCAAAAACATTTTGGTGGTCAAATGTTGCTGCATATTTTGAGATTTTTCTAACATCAAAGAAATGTTGAGCTTTGGTCAAAATGGACAAATTTAATAATGCAAAAGCTGTTGGCACTCATCTTTAAAAAAATGTGGTGGTCAAAAGTTCTAATTCTTTTTTTAATTTTATTCTGGTTTCAAGCAAAGTACTGTATCTTGACAGTACTATACTGTAATAATTTACTGGCACACCATCTATTTTTTACTATATTTGGCAAATATTTAACAATAAACATCTGATTTTTAGTTACTTTTAATGAGATCCCCGCAGAGCTTCCTGACAGGAAAACCAGTTTTAAGTGTATTTTTCATCTTGTCAGATGTTTCTGACAGGCGAGTGCAGCTTGAAGAAAAAGCATTGATTCTCTGTTGCCTCATAGACCAGATGGTACTGATACACGCAGACTGTCTCTCACGCATCAGTGTATTCAACAGTCATTGTGCGCAGGATTAGTGCATGTACATTGTAGGTTTCTGTCTGGGGCTTCTCGTATAGCCTTCTTTCGACACAGGGGTGGGTGGACGCTATTCCCAGCAAACAGGTGCCATCATGTGGCATCAGGTGTCCTTCCAAAAGGTTAGACAGTGAGGGGAGGATGGTTTGTCCTAGATATGCAGTTAGTTAGATCAGAGCCGCTCTCAGAGGACACTCTGAGTTGGGTAGCCACCGACAGCAGGGACAGTGCTGTAAATCTGGGATACCAACCTGATTTGCTTATGAAATCAGGTTAGCTTTGTGGACACTCACTCGTGTCATGTTAAGCAGGTCGACTTAAACAGAGAGATGCGACTTTGCATGACAGCAGAGTAAATATTAATTTATGTTATCAGATTGCATTTGAAGGGTACTCAAGTAAAGCCCCACCCCATGCACCATCAAGTGTGTCCTGCGTCGATGAAGCAAGCAGGCCACAAATACTTGGTCTGACTTCACATGTGCACATTTACCCAGCAGGACAGTGGTCCAGGATTGGTGTCAAACATCTTTCTAATGTTTGGTTTCCATGACAACCGCAGCCTCTGGACATGAATCACTGAGACGGGGACAGAGGATCCATTTATGCACCTAATTGACGAGCTGCATGTGATTAATGAAAATTAGAGAAACCAAACAGCTTTACAGAGGTCTGTCTCCATCCATGCTAATTGATCCACTTTAGTTGTCTGTTGATATAGCAAAGGGGACCCTCACTGTGTCTCAAAAGCAACAAGCTTCCTAACAGGGGTAGGGCAAAAAAAAAAGCACAGCTGACCATCTGGCAGGAAGGACCTTTCAGCTGATTTATAGCCTTTTGTCTGTCTTTTCCTTTTTCCTTCCTCTATTCAAGTCATTAAGGGCTAAATGTTACTGAAATGTTCCTGTATCCCTTCTAAGATTAATTTACAATTGATTTTATTTCACATATTAGAGAAAAATTGCTGAAAGTAATGTTTTCTGCAGTTAAGTTTTCTATTTTGTAAACACATTGTGGTTTCCAAGTATGCTTTAATCATCATTAATCAAATAAAAAATATCCAGGCATCAATCAGTCAACACAAAAGCCCTTTTTCTCACAGAGATCCCTCTACAGGGCAACTACAAAGTCCCTTCTTTATGCTGCCTCTGCATTTTTATACAGAACCAAACAACAGCAGCATCATGTCACTCCAGTGTGTGATTTTAGATAGTATGCAGGCATCGCAGAAGCAGAAGACGTGACATTTAATCAACACAACACTGTTGGCCTCTAGTGTGACATATATGCATCAGCAGTGCTTTCTAGACAATAATAAAGGCATAACATGGCAAAAACAATAATTTACCTTCTTTGTTATATGGCAACTGATCTGGTCCTCTGCTCAGAGGGTAAGGATCTCCTGAATGTCATTGTTTTCCCAGTTTGTGGACATTTTTCGGCCATTATTCTTCCTCTTTAAGTTAACTGCTAACTGTCATTAGCTACTTTTTAGAAGTTCCAGTGGTGGGTTGCACTCATAACACACTGTCAAAATGTAACATCCGTTGCGGCAATGATAAAACACGTTCTCGTTTCAAGTCGTCACATATCACTGCTTTGTCAGTGGACTTCTGCATCTGCATATTAAACTCTAGGTATCCTCTTACGCCTGCTGGTGACGCTCTGAGATGCCAACACTGGTACATCAACAAGAGCACATGCTACAAGGCTACAAAGGCACAAAATTTCAACCTGATGTCATCCAGTGGCATATCACACAGTCACGCCAGGTTCTGTCCCTCCGACCAGTGGCCATACTTGCCAACCCTTCTGATTTTCCTGGGAGATACCCGTTTTTCGCTGCCCTCTCCCGGTGTCTTCCCGGCATCACATTCTATCCGTATCTCTCCATATTTAGAGCCCCTCACCCATGCCCATAATCTCCACGGGAAACCGGAGGTCACGTCCACCCCAATATACAAAAGAGGGAAATTTAACACCCCCAAAAAATTAGCACTCTGTGTGTGTCCTATGTTTTACTGAACATCCAACGTGCAGCAGCTGGTTGGAGAGTTAATACTGAAAATGCACAAACACACATATTGTTTTGTTTTTATGAAACAGGCCTGAATAGAGACTGTGTGCCAGGTGTGTGTGCATTTGGATGCTAGAGTGTGGTTCAGGCCGCACATTCCTGTCTGAGCCAAAGTAACCAAGCCCAGAGATTAATGTTACTATTTTCAACCACTAACAAGTAAAAATGAAAACAAATAACACACCTGGCTGATCACACAGCTGATCGATAGATCACAGCACAGCATAGTGACAGAGACAGACAAACAGCAAAGATCTCAGTGTCAAAGTGCCTGAACAGTAAAATGTTCAGCGATGGGGGTGACTTCAGACTTCTACAGACAACTTTGTTTTAGTCTCAGTTTTAGTCAGACTTCAGATGTTATTCTTTATAAATACAACATCAAATTGCCCTCTCTCTCAACTACTGGCCCTCTGCTGCTTTCATGGTTATCAGGAGTGGATTTGGTGATTTGGGGGCCTGCTGCCCAAGCCCAACTGCCTTGCATTGATTTCACCCATTCTCTAACAGGGAATGGTGGTGGGCTCTTGGCAGCTATAGAAGAAGTTATGCTGTTCTCTATTCTCTACCCCCTCAATGTAACTTATATAGACCAGTGCGGATGATTTATATATATGAATATATACCTGTATATACATATATATATAAGCTATATATAAAAATGGATTTTGCCATTGGTATCTTTAATGAAATCACAGAAGGTATTTGCCGACTTCAGGGAGAATAGGCTGAATGGTTCTGTCCTGCCATCTATCCTGTTTACACAGACATTGTTTTTCTGTTAAAGGTAAGCCAACTCTGTACCATAATTGTACGTTTTATACAGAATGGCAAGGCAGTGTAATGGCGTGAAGTTTCTGCCATAAGTGGGCAGTGTAAAAGGGGCTTAAAACAGGGCAACATGTAGCAACAAAATTTGTTGAAAGCAAACCTTTGTAAAAGCAGGAAATACAATTGTGATTGATGTCATGATTTTAAGTTTTGAGTTGTATTGTGGATTTGTTTTGGGGCTTTTCAGTTTGTATTTTCCTTGTTTCTTTCCTTGTTTTAGTCTTGTTTACTCCATCCTTGTGTTACCTGCCACACCTTCATTGGTAAGCCAATCCCTGTGTTTCCCTCCCTTTCCCTGTGTCCACCTACCTCAGCTGTGTATTGTTAGTGTTTGTAGTTTTTTATTTGTGTTTCATTTGTACTTTGTGTTTTGCATACCTGCTTGTTTTTTGTGGACATTTTTTCCGCATTGAAGCTCGCTTTTATTTGTGCACATGGCTGCTTGTTTTTTTCAGCATTTAAGTCTTCATCCAAACTCTCACGCGACATCCTTGACATGAAAAAGGTTGGGAGCGACCGCTATAGATCATACACTAAGAACATTATTTAAATCATTGTCAGATGCAGCCCAGCCTAACCTAGAAATTTTAGCAGGATAAAGCTAATACACTTATTTGTACTTGTTTTAATCAATTTATTGTTAATCTAATCTAAGTGTAAGAAATTAGAATCATGTAACGCCTACGATCTCTCTGGCTCTAAACAGCTTTTGCTGGCAAAGAAATTGAAACTGTCTCTAGAGACGAGACAGATGAGGAGAATGTCCTCACAGACAGTAGCAGCAACAGCTTGTTCCAGTCATGAAAATCAAATGCTGACAGGAACAGATGATTTGCATAAACAAGGCAGAAGAGTGATAAACTTAGAGGATCAGGATAGTCTAATCACCGCAAATGATATTACCGTTACAGCCCTGAAAACCACAGTACATTTAGATAAATAGGTTTTCTGATAAAATGTAATCGCCACATAATTTAGCAATCATTTTTAAATATGCAGCTTTGTTTTCCATCATCATAATCACTAGTATGCACATGCTTCTGAAGTTTGCTGTATAAATAAAATTACATTGTTGCCAATGAGGAAAACTCTATTGGAATCACATCGACTTTGGAATAAATTGTTTATTTGATGGTACAGATGAACTTTAAGTTATTAAAGTTCATGTTCATGAAATTGAAACCTTGCAAATATGAGAGAGAAGGTTTTTGCAAAAATGTAAATTTGTGTAAATTGTCTTAGTCCTCGAGTAAACATCTAAAGGCAGAAGGTCCTTTTTCGTGCGCATGACAGGTTTGTTGGTTGAGAACAAATTTGGTTCTTCAACAGCAGGACTCACTGTGATTTGAATGGCTTTGGGTTTTTTGAAAACACACCTGAGAGTTGACTTGAGGCTTTGAGGGTACTTCACCTCATTGAGTTGTTCTTGTTGTGTGTCGATTTTAAGCTTATACGATTCTTCAACAGAATTCAATATATGGTATTCCCATAGAGATACACATGTGGTTGATCATTTTTTAACAAATAAGCCCAAAGAGGACCGTAAAGTGAAATGAAATTTGTTTGGTTGGCTTCAATGATGAATTGGTACATTTTTTCGACAGTTTTTTAAGTAAATGGTTTTACTAATTGTTAATTAATTATTTAAGAATATTTGATGCATCTGTTGTAAGCCATTAATTAAAAAAATATCTTTTGGGTCACCAAGTTGTGAAAAAAAAACTAAAAAATTAAAAATCTGGCATATACCAGGACACTTCTCTTTTCTAGGCCCACTAATGTACCACTTACCTTTTGAAAAAAAACCTGAAGAGAACACCTTGTGTCACCCCAAGAAATTTTGACACACGAACACCGAAAGCCACTATTCAATTTCAGGAATTATTTTATTCTATAGGAGGCATGTAAGTCAATATGAGAGTTAGGAATTGTGTAATGAGATAACTTGGTTTCTCATTTTTCAGATAATCTTATTAATTATCTGAAGTGCATACTTTACCACTGGAACAGTTAACATTTTGAATTCCACAACAATTCTTTTTTAATGTATTACGAATCTGTATTTACATGTTTTAAAGGGGGCATACACTATATGATTTGAGGCTGTTTCATATCCAATTTTTGCACCACATGACTCAATTTAGAGTCTGACCTATTTTTTGCTTTGTTTGACATTGTTTACACTGCTGTAGCAACTGCTCCCAACTGACTGTTGGATGTTCAAATTAATTTCTGACATGTTAAAAATTTTGTTCGTTTGTCATTAGGCTTCTGCACAGTTGAAGCATAACCATGAATCAGTTCCTAAATATCATTGCTGATCTTCAAATAGGCTAATTGTCCTTTCCTTAAAAAGAAACATTTGCAGCAAACACAAAATAGAAGCCTTGAATTATTAAGCAATTGTATCAGGGTGGCTGTGCCCGCCCGGCCACCCCTTGGCAGCGCCACTGCCAACACATGCATTGACATGTATAGCTGCTTGCTTTATGGTGTGAAACCCACAAATACTTATTAATGATTTACTAACATTTACAACAGTTTTAGTACTAATGTATCCAGGGGATTTTTTTACAACCTGGAAACCCAAAAGTTGCCAAAAGGATGACAGCAAATAGCTTATAATGAGAAAATGGTGCCATTACCCTATAAAATTCCCCTATGTACTCTGACTTACATTATGTCTCCTGAAAAGACACTATAGCTCCTGTGTATCTAGTACAGCTTGGGACTCAGTATTCAATTAAAATGTCCCCAAGAATAGATTGTTTTGAGGAAGCCCACTGCAGCCGTGACCTGTCGTCGTTTTTTTTTCTCTGAACCAAGGAAAGTAAAGGGTGGTTGTTGGGAAAACAAAGTGCTGTACAGATCGTACTGTGAGAACAGCATGTGAGCAGCTGCTGTTAGTTTCAGTATGATTTGACCATTTGAAAAACCAACAATTTTAACTCACCCCATCTATGAATCATCCAGTGAGGAGAGGGATTTTAGACAGGAGGCAACAATCACAGGGTTGGACAGGTGTGACACTAAGCCTCACATTAAGTCGGATGTGTGAACTGGATTATTCATGAGCCCAAAACAATTTTATGGATAGAATGGAGGCTATAAACTTTCAGATTCTAGCTACAAATAGTTACATTTGAAATTGGTGAGTGAATAAAGTTACACATCAATGAAAAATACAGATTCATTATCTAAAAAGCTGCTTTATTGTTCCCAAACAACCCCTTAGTGAGTCGTCTTACTACAGGCCTGAAACTTGATACAAGTCAGGGGGGGGACTTAATGACAGAAACGTGACTACTGTAGCTAATATCAGTTACATTATTGCCACCAAAACACACAAAATATACACTTTTAGTGTTCAGAGCGGTGGTGAATACCAACACAAAAACACCTCTCACATTTCACAACACAATGTATGAATAATGACCATGAGATTGAAGCACTTGCTTATACACACAAAGAAATGTGTGAAAGGCCCTGGAGAGAGGGGTGTCCATGTGGGTCGGGACTAGAGCATTATATGTTTGTGTGGCATTGTCCCCTGCAACACTGGCGGCCATCTCAATAATTCATTAAGCCGATCAATGATTAAAGGTCTGCTGGGTGTCACACCTCACACCATAAGAGGTCACTGTACGTCATTCATGGTTATGGAGATAGTATGGACGTTGAGGTGAACTGACAGTCAAGAGCAGAGGAGAGTGGAAGTAAAACTTACAAAGAAATACAATTCAATCTCTTTTCTTTTATTGAGTGTAAACATTTTAACTTAAATTACTGATCACAGAATTTAGCATTAAATGTATTAAATAATTAATAAAATAATTAAATGTATTGTTTGAAATAGTATCAAATTACTTTTATTTGACTTCTTGCCAGCGATGTTCCGTAAGATGGCTTATCTCATACCTACATCTTGAAAGCTTACATGGTTTCTGTCATCGCTAACAGCGCGTCTAATGGGTCTTTCAGGGGAAAAAAATGCCACACAGGAAATCGTGCCTCTTATGTTACTGGAAGCAGCAACTTTGGCTTTTTCAGAATAACCAAAAGGGACTAGACACAGTGGATAAACATGCCCTTCAGAACATCGTCAACAGGAAAAAATAAACCGACTCTTTGACCAATGGAAAGTACTTATGTGGATTTTTCAATAATTTGTGGTCAAAACTAATAAACCAAGAATCTTGTGGAGAAAAGTTTTAAAAGATATGTTTTACTTTTCCTTCCGGCTCTGTGAGTCAATTAAAGACAGGAGATAAGTATCTCTATAGAAATGACTCAGCCAAGTATTATATGGAGAAGTGAACATTATGCCTAATGAGCCAAAATGCCACCTTAGCAAAGTTTTGGAAGACAATATTTAAGCAATTTCTTCCTGCATATGTAAACAGTCTTCAGCGTTAAATAACTGGTCAGGATTGGACACTGGCTCTTTGAGAGCAGAGGGTCATGAGTGGAGTTTAAAGGCACTGATGCACCAAGCCGGCGAGTGGTCAATGTCAGGCCTTAGGTGAGCATCTGTCGTAGCGTAGTGTTTGCAGTGTGTCCCACACAGTCCTTGGCAGCTGTTTTATTTATGCTGAATCGGCTTCGTAAATGGGAAAGTCTGTCGGTGAAAAATATTATTCTGATCTGAAGTATAGTTCAGCGCACAAGAAGAGAAACAGAAGTGAGAAAAGCGGACAAACGTTAAAGTCAAGTGGGCATCAGATTGACACAAACTTGTTAAATTAGGTAAAGTTCTTTTTTTCCCTGCCATTAAGCTCTTTGGCACGAACAGTTTGTAATTGTTTGTGTTATTGTTTGCTAGCCCATGTTAAATATTTGCTAATGTGCTAACTGGCTAACTAGCAACTGCAATCCATCCTGTCAGTCTTGTTGTTTTCTGTTCTGAACAACAAATACAGACTACCATTGCCTGCTGGTAGAGTTATTTCCTTGCATGCAGGTGCAGAACTTGTAGTCGGTTGTTGGCTGTAGTTTTTGTTTGTGTTTTTGTGGCCAGAGTTGCAGAGACAGTTGGCCTTTCATTGCCACTAGTTCTTTGATGACAGTTTGGTGTGTCTGGGCCCTGAGCGAATGTTGCCCTTTAAATGACTTGCCTCTTGCCAAACCTCTATTGGTTCAAAGTCTCTATATTAAAATTTAGAGAGACACAAATGCTCACGTACAAAGGATCTACTTGACGGATCTGTTATTTAAATTTGTTTACAGCAAATCCATGGCAGTAAGATTCCTAGACAATAAATGTCTTACAGTTCTATAATACACCTTACAATCTAATTTGTGGATCTGTCAGCCTCAGTTGTCACTTCCGTTTATTTAACCCTGTATCGTCAGAGTCATAGGTTATTAGCTTTAGTGAAACTGAAAAGCATCTAGTATGTACGCTGATGATACAGTTATCTACTGACATTAAATCTCTGAGCAAATCTCAACATGCAGCTTATCTTTAAAAGTGTTTCAGAGAACTATATTAGCTTTAGATTAAGCTAATGTTTAAAAATAGCAAATGCGTATGGTTTGTTTAGAGAGAAATTATTTAATAATTTTAGATACATATGGAATAATGCAATACAACCCTGCACCATCTTTGTGTGAAGTTTCATTAAGTCACAGAGGTGTTCATCTGTATTTTATCAGGCTTCATATTTTGAAGTTGTTGGTTCTTTTTTGGACATCCCTCACTAACAGAGAACCATGGGCAGCTGTTATAGAACACTAATTGCACACTATGTGAAATGGCTTCAAAAACTGTCATAGAGTTCAATCAAAAAAATCCCTGATACAGTCGTATACAGTTTTGCACAGGTGTTCATGATGTATTCCCCACCTCTCATGTACTGACTGGACTCAAAGATTACCACGCTGAATGTCAGCTCACAGCAAGGGAATCTCTGAGCAAACATGCCATATTTACCCATTTGAAAACCCATTTGAATGTAATTAAAGCAATTCTAGTACATTTTGTTCACTGAGGGCTAAACAAATACTCCTAAGACTGTACCATGCAGCCACGAACACACTTAAGCCCCTAGATGTCATATTGTCTGTTTAGAGAGACTTACTGTATTACCAGAAATGCTTTTTGCATTTGTTTGTCCCTTTATACCAAAGAACAAGTTGGGTGACCATTTTACTTGTTGAAATAATAATATAAATAAGTGTAACAGGTTTTTGGTGACTGATTTTATTTTTCTTTACGAACAAAATCAAAGTTTACCAAAATTCTCTCAAGTCTGCTCAAGATTTGTCAGATTGGCAGTGACGCAGGAAAGACTGTTGTTTTTGCGCTCTATGTACCAGAGTAAATGGCATCATGACCTAAGACACCGTCATTTAACTGCGGTTGGAAAATTCAATCATCTGATAGAGAACCTGATTTTCTTTCTGTGGAAAGATGAAGGTTGAAAAATGTTGCAATGAATTTCTGTTGAACTGGTGATTGTATTCTGGTATGTAGCCTTTTTTTCTGCAATTCAAAATGAATAATTAAAGAAACTAAATATCACAGAGTGTGTAGTAGAACTCTGATATTATGTTTTCATCGGCATTTGGAAAAAGAAAAACCTGAGTTAATTTTGAAAACCCACATCTTTACAGTCCCTGCAGACCAGACTGGTGCAGGACAGTAAATGGATGGATCCGGAAAAGGGATGCTGAAAGGGAGGGGAGATGGTGGGGGAGACAGCGTTGTGTGGGGAGAGGTTAATAGTGCAGAGAGGATTGAGAGACAATAGGCTGGGCTAATGAGTCATGAGGCTGGCTTTACTGGTGCTGAGGCATTTCCGAGCTGCACGCTACTCACTCTGCCATCACAGTGACCACCAAAAAATGCACATCTAATGGTGTTATTGAAAGTTTTTGCTACTCTTGTCTGATTTTAATACACGACTAATTGTTAGATCATTGATAAAGAAACCAAGTTAAAATGACTTTAAAAAGAAAGCAAATAAATGCATTGTGAAGGTTTAAAATGGAAGAGTATTTTTCCAAAATACAAAAAAATCACTTCTCTGTAATACTCTGAAAATAATCTAATCTCTGTCTTTTTTGTTGCTGGCAAATTACCTCATGAAACTTTCTCTAAGTAGTGCAAATTCCACTTTAAGATAAAGTCTTATCCAAAGACATAAATTCATCTGAAATCAATTATTATCAGTTAAATGTAATTGATATTGTCTATACAGATATGTTTCCATGCTCTGCAGCTGTTGGAGAATTAAGCATTAGGACATAGACAGGATTAGACAGTGTTGAGTAACAGCCAATAGCCAAACCTGTTCAAACACCTAATCAAATATGACATTGTGTTCCCTGAGGGGTCTTTAAACTCATCTTTAGTCCTCCCAGTAATTGAAAGATTTAAATAATGCTATTCAAACTCAAATAACAGGTTTCTGCATGCTAGCAGCTTTCCTCCTGAGTCAAAATAAGGAATCATGAATGTTGTACTCAAGCTTATTTAGACTTTGTACATCACTAGAATACCTCAGGGGCTGGCACTGTTTCATATCCCGTCAGTGCTGCTCTGGCACTAATCCAGAGGAGATCAGCGAGGGCATCAGGGAATGTTGAGTCCATCTCTGGCCTGAAGCTCAGCAGTTGCCCGTCTAGACTGCCTGGCAGCTCAGTAATGATGAATACAACATCACCACACCCTTTAAATTGACTGCATCAGGGTGATTTTTATGGGCTGAGATCTGTGCAAACTTGGACGGCGTAAGAACGTGATTATCAAAGATTAAATAGGATTCGTAAAATATTGGTTTGAGGGCTGCTTTCACAGGGAAGACAAACATTCGTAGCAAAAGTTAAACAAAACAGGAATCAAAGAAACAATTATCATTTTTCATAATTTATTGTACATTGTCATTTCTTCCGTTATCTTATACCCAACTAATAAACAGTACAACATTTCAATTTATACAAAATATAAACTATAAAGGGGAAATATAAATCTAACATTAACCCTTCCCATATGGTTACACATACAGCCGTTTCCTGGGTCTAACCTATGGATGAAGGGTGGGGGGGGGGGGGGGGGGTGTCAATCAAACCCTCATTGTAAAAGACCACAACTCTTTAAAAATCACAAGGCAAAACTGACACAAGTCTTGTGGCAACTTATTTGCTACATACATCTCTTTGACGTTTCTAATAAAAAGACCAAAGAGCCAAATTATGAAAGGAATCCCACTAAAAATGTCATCTGGCTCACACTTTTTTTTAAAATCTCCTACTGTATGTGCCAAACTTCACTTAACAGACAAAAATCATTCTGATATAGATTGCCAGGTGGATCTGAAGCCACAGAAAGAACCTCTGTACACTCAAGTGGTCCGCATTTCAATCAAGACACATGACATGACAGCCGCAGCCCTGAGCATCTCCAAAAAGTGATGGCGTGACTATGGAAACGCAAGCCAAAAGGGAAGCTGGGTGAACCGCCATTCCTTTTGATTCCATGCAAAGGGGCTGAAGAGGGGTCTCGGTGATGATCTCCAGCTGAACCCCCTTTATTGAAATAAATGTCTTGAATTATACATATTTTTATCATTACTTAAGGAGGACAAAGAAGGTTGTGGAGTCCATCCATGTTAGTCTTGTGGTCTCTGTGCAGTGCGGTGATGGGGAGAAGAGTGAGGTTGGACTGGGTTGGATGATGGGGGTCGTGGGGCTTCAACAGTAGTGCTGCAGGAGAGAGGCTGCCATCATGACGGGGATCAGGAAGGAGACGGTGCCTGCATGCAGCGAGACGCCTGCTCCAGCAGGGCTGGTGGTGTTGGCCGAGCTGCTGTGGATGTCTGTGGCCATGGTGGTGGTGTTGGGGTTGGAGGTGGAGTTTCCCCCCGCTGTGGCATCTGTGCCGTTCTGGGACACCACCTGTAGGAGGCAGAGGAGGAGGATGGAGGGGTTAGGAGGGTTTAAAACTTTAGAAACTGCTCTGTAAGAAAGCCTGTGCTTCAATGTTGAACATAGGCTGCAGATCTCAGGGCGCAAATCTTTGAAAAAAAAAAAGAAATAATAATTTTTTCAAAATTGAACATTAGGATGCAGTGGAAGATCTAATGGGGCGCAACCCAGAATTTAGAGAAAAAAAAATGAAAGTAGGCCAAAAATAACCCACAGACTTTGTGATAATGGTGGCAGACGCAGAGGTGGATCTTCCTAGGGTGGCACACAGAAGAAAAGTACCATTTTGTTGTTTTATTTATTTATTTGTTAATTTTTTGAAACACATGGAAATATGACACAGAGATCTAGTGGTAATGATGGCAGACACAGTGGGAGATCTTCCTGGGGCGCCACCCAGAGGGGAGGCACCAACTTCACAAATGATTTATTTGTTTATTTTAAAAGATTGTATTCATTTATATATTTTTTAATTGAAACATAAGGAAACCTACTCAAAGATCCAGTGTTAATGGTGGCAGACACAGTGGCAGATCTTCCTAGGGCACCTTCCAGAAAGGAGGCATCGAGACGCCCCCCGCGCCCCCCCCGCCCCACCCCGCCCACCCCACCCACAATTGGTTTGTGTAATTTTTATTTATTCATTTGTTAAATATATTGGAAAAAAAACAAATCAAACATAAGGGAAAAATGAGCCAAAGATCTAATGCTCACACTCTGTTTCTAGTTACCTGTTATCTATATTATTGTTTGCTGTAGCTAAGTTGTTTATTTGTGTTGATTTCTCGTTTGTTCTTGTTCTTGTTTGTGTTAAATACTTTAAATATTTAAGTTTTTTTTGCTTTGTTTTGTTTTTTCCAGGGCCACAGGGCAATCTAAATGTGTTGGATAAGGCACTGTTTTGTCATATGAGGAAATACACTAACGATAAATACCTGATGCTTTACATAGACCTGATAAGTTAAAAAAAAAAAAAAAAGAAATTAATAATAAAAACTTTAAGTTTAATAGGAGGGGACTGATTAAAGCTTAACAAGGCATATTGAGATAATGAACAAAGACCAAAGTGTTCCGAAACACTGAAAACCGATTAAATTGTCAGTCTTAACCAAGTTTTAAACCATTATCACAGTTATTTCTGACTGCTAATTCTAGTTAGCGTTATTACAATTTCTAACAGCAAAGAAAAAGCAATAAAAAAAGATGAGAGAGACCCAAGTTTCTGCGTGTGCGTATCAGGTTTCTTTTAGCACACACACCGAAAAGAAACTTTAGATTCCCTCCCTGCCTTTGTACAGGTACATAATACACTGCATCTGAATCATTAAATTCACTTGAGTGCACACTAATCAAGAGCTAAAGATACATCATGACTGGGAATGAAGTTTAATTAATAAAGACACAAACCAATTTATAAATCGACAGACAAGAATGCAGAATCAAATTAATTTCCCAAGAGAGCCTCAAGTCTAGCCTGCTGTAATCCAGACCATCACACCCGCCCATTATTAGAGAGTAAACCCCACAGAAACATCATTAAAGTCAAATAACCCTTGAGCACAGCTATTTTCCATGCGTAATAAATAAGGATAAAACCCTACAATAAATCCAACCCCCTGCCCAATGAATTAAATCAAAAATGCAGATAATAAGTATATATATCAGCATACCTGTGTTGATAAACATATGACGAACACAATCACTCCGAGTTGACCGATCGTCATTTTGGACATTTTCTTCTTTTTTTGCGGTAATTTGGCCAAGTGGAGGAGGCTGCACACAGACGCTGCTTCTCTCTAATGTGGACGCTGCATCAGAGCGAGCTTTTTATACCAGCTACAGGTCTGTGACGTCAGCTATAGGATCATAACAGACCCGGACATGCTGGAAAAAAGAGTTATATAGAAATGTGATTTAGGCTAATAATGGACCTAGTTTGACCTAAGAAGCGGCAGTTCCGGAAACAATGACACACTTTTGGCTAATTATATTCTACGGGAGGCTATTAAAATGCTTAGGAAGTCGTCTGACCGCGCATGCTCCATGCAAGTCACATTTTCTACTTTTCTACCTTTTTTTTTTTTTTTTCTTAAATTGTCTTACTCGAAGGTATGTCAGCTTGTTAAGGAGACTCCACTTTCACCGTAGGGACAAGCGAAGTTGAACTGGGTACCATCACCTGCTTCCACAGTCATGTTGCCATGGTGATAATGATTCTGGGCTGCTTGGCTCCAAGCTATAATTTGGTTTCTTATTATTCAGATGCCAATATCTGTTTCAGCTGATAACATCTCCAGACTCTGCTACTTCACCTCGACTTGTATTGACAAGAAAAAGAACATAAATCAGATGAAAGATGGAAAAATGGCAAAACTGAAAAGTTCATTCAACCTGTTGAACAGGAGCTCATGTCGAGCTGTGGCTATAAGTGTGGCAACAGTGACACCCAGTGTTCAGCATTGGATTGGACCAGTTATTAATATAGCCATAACAGGTGTGGGAGAATAATAAGGGGTGTTGTAGTGGGGGGACTACCCCAGGAAAGCTTCTCTCCTTTGCAGCAGATTGCACCCTCAGCCTGGAATTTGTTGCAGTATCACGTGATACTCAGGGAGCTGCTGCTCTTAAATGTTTTTACATCTAAAATGAAAGACTGAGAAGCAGATTCTATAGGATGGTGATTATTTTTAGTCTGTCTTGTTGTACAACAGTTTCCCAGAGAACTCTCTTTTGCCTCATAGATAATTTTATTTTAATGCAAATTTTAGTGCTTGTGAATTGTATTTTGTCTCCCTTGTGTCTCTGTCTGAAACTTTGTGTTCTCACTGCTGACTGTCGTAGTCAGGTCTCCCTTGGAAAAGAGATTCTTAATCTCAATGGGACCAATGTGGTTAAATAAAGGTCAAATAAATAAATAAATAAATATTTCCCAGTGGTCACTTGCGGCAATGCAGCAAAAAATCCCCTGCAGGCTAGACAGCACTTTCCCCATAGATAACCATTATGAAAGAGATGTCTGTAAACCGTTGACAGCAGGCACGGCTCCAGGGTTTTTTCATTAACAGTGCTAAGGAGGGATTAGACCAATTCGTGGGGTGCTGATGCTGTTGCTCAACTTTTCTTTTTTCTTTTTTCCAAAAAGTCTGAGTCATTCTCATTCTCATTGGCTGCCTCAGTGATAAAATCTGGGTCTTGATTTTCATTTTCTGCCTTGACTTTGGTCAGAAAACGGTCCATGCTGCATACACGCAATGGGCATGAGATGATAAGTGGTGAATTCAAGTGGTCTTTGAAAATTTCGAAATTTGGATTTCCAATTGGGAAGTCGCTCCGATTTCAGTGTTTATGAACTTTTAAGACGTAATATGGAAACAAAATGGTCAGATGCAACAAAGAAAATGTGTTTTTTTTTTGATTTTTATGTTTAGAACATTTAAACTACACATTAATATTTGTTTATTGCTTTGCAGTTAGGACTTATTTTTCCTGTGATTATTCCAAAGGACATCTGAAGGGCCTGAACTGCAGCTACCCAGATTTGTGACGTGGTTATAGCGCCCCCTAGCCCCGGTGTAGCGCTGTGCCAGGTTGACAGAACACCTCAAACTGCAAACAAGGTCAATTATGACTCTTTCTATTATGCATTTTCTGTTACGTCATCACATTGTAAATCTATGAGGTGAGCGGTTGCCAGCAAGGGAAACGTTACTTCAAATAGTCAGTGGGCACAGACTGCAGAAGTAGAACCAAAAGCTAGAATACTTTTTCGGTATATGCACCAGACAAGCAACCCCATGGGAATTAATAGGTGGCATCTTTTGTCTGCTGTCTACTTATTATTGAGATCTATGCCAATTACCAGGGCCCGAACAAAAAGCCTCAAAAAAAAAAAAAAAATTGGCAATTTATTCTTTACATTAATAAATAATTAGTGCCACAAATAAATTAATTGACTGAAAGAATCAATTGAAAAACAGAAGAAAAGTAGAAGCTCTCAAAGCCCTTGGTGGCTGTTTAGACCTGTATTTAACGCTATCCAGTCTTGATCAGATCACTCAAATGTTGATGACAGGTCAAACAGGGTGCAAGATTTGTCTCTGCTGCTCATTTCTTTCCCCAAGAAAAGGACATCAGTGAAAGAAAGAAATAAAGAAAGGAAAAGAGAGCAAACTTTTTAAACAAAAAAAAATTACAGAGAGACATGGGTCAGGAAAGGAAGGTGGGGGCCCCCACAGAGACTGCTTATGCAGAGGGCCCAGAAGTTGGTGCTGTGTCCCTTGGGAGGAACTAAGGTGTCGGGGAGTAACTACTTACATGTAACTAGTTACATGTAAGTAGCACAAGTAGTTACAGACATTAAACTACTTTCTTTTAATTATATTACAAAATAAATCTTTTTGTGATCACTTACAGTTACTGAGAAAAAAAAAGTTTAAATATCAGTTGCTGAAAAAAATATTGGTGATAACAAAGGGATTACATCTGGATACATTCTTTTCTGTAAAAAAAAAAAAAAAAGTTCATATGTAGGCTAGAATACAGGGTTAACACTCATTCTGTTACTTTGCTATTTTTTGCTGTGCAGGATTGGCCTCTTTTGGTGTAGTCTATTTTTG
The DNA here is from genome assembly GCF_008729295.1 of Plectropomus leopardus. Classification (NCBI taxonomy): domain Eukaryota; kingdom Metazoa; phylum Chordata; class Actinopteri; order Perciformes; family Serranidae; genus Plectropomus; species Plectropomus leopardus. The sequence continues at coordinate 15,910,310 of NC_056478.1, forward strand.
GACATCTTTCAGCCTTATTGCTCAGTTTAAAACATTTGTTAGAAAAATAATCGAAAAAAAATCAAATGCAATAAGTTACATTACATTTGATGAGGTCACTAAAATAGTAAGGCTACATTATTCATTACATTTTGGTAACTTGTAATCTATAACCTATTACATTTTACAAGTAACCATCCTGACACTGCCTATTACTAAGTTTGACCACAAAATCAGTAAGGGAATGCTACTATAAGTCTGTGAAACATGTTTAACATTAAGACAGTAATAATAATAATATAATAATAGTAATACTAACCATAAAAGGACACTTTGAAATAGTTTTTAAACAAAAAACGTGCTTAAAATCATGTAATCATACATAAGATAAAACCATGAATCACACAATTAAATAAGATAAATTTTTTTAGAAACTCAAATCTGAATCAAAACTTGTTAAATCCTGAATGCAGTAATTTTGATATATATATATATATATATTGCAGGGGACATATCATCCCCAATATTAAAATATGCTCAAATGTTACACTGCATGTGTAATTAATGTAGACAGTGGTAATTTCCATTCACTGCATATTCTTTTTGTACACTGTTTAGCTGTACTTACTTTTGATAAATAATACAAAATATTGACTGCATGTCTATAGACAAGGAGACAAGTTGGTAATCAGATGTAAATGGAGATTGCAGTCAAAATTGTTTGATATGCTACAAGTCAATGTATCTGGTCACTGAGCAAGAAACACAGATGTCCTCATCATGACTGAATTTGCATGTAATTTGATGCAGGGAAAACACCGGGCTATATTCACTGGCACAACTATGCAAAAGCAGTGGGTAGACATCTCCCCCTAACGGTGAAAACACATTATTGTAAACCACAGTGGCTCACACTGTGTAAACCTCTTAATGCTGAGGACCAGACTACAACATTTTCAATCATCTTCCAAATTGACAGGCTATTTTCACTGTAATCATGTATCCATGGACAATAATGCAAGTAATGATACACAAAGTGGCCAATTTTTATGATTCGGTCCAGATGTTGGGGATTGTAACTTTAGACCTATAAATACTGACTCTAGTCCTCTATCATTTGTGTAAGTGGATTTCAGAGGGAACAGTGAGACGGTCTTATCCCCCCCAGAGGAACCTGAAGGGACAGCGCTCCCTGCAGAGGCACCAGATGTGCGCTGTTATGGAAAGCCGGAGAGAGGGGCCTTTTGTGAGGCATCAGATAAGCCCTGTTCCCAAAGCCGGGCCGGATCGGGTATCATCAGCGGGTGTACGAGGGGGCGAAACCCAAGCCCTGCGCACTGGATCGGATTTCTGTTTACACGAGCCGTGGTCCCTGGATTCCTCCAACCAGAGCAGACCGAGGACGGCTGGAGACAGGGAGGAGAGAGGCTAAGAAACAGCCCTCATGTCCCGCCTGTCTGTCTACCTGTCTGTCACTATGCATGAGGTTCAGTAAGCAAGTGAAAGTTCTGCAACAAAGAGACATTCAACCCTTAGAAACCTTAGCAAATTGTCTTTATGTCTTTCAAAAACATGGGAAGATGGTGACAAACAACTTAATAGAAAATGGCCAAAATATTATCAAGAAATTAGTAAAAAGTTATAAGAAAATAACCTGAAAATAAGGAAAAAAAGTATATATATCTATTTAAAAGAAGAAGAAGAAGAAGAAGAAGAAGAAGAAGAAGGAAATTACCTCAAGAAGTGCTAAAAATACACTTTTTTCTGTAACATATTTTTTAATGTATAATGAATATATAACTGGACATTATTCCCTTTTTGTTTTATATATAATATCCAATAATCCAGACATAGTCAACTTTTACAATTTTTTTGTAGTTTACGGGACATTTCTTGCCAAGTTGCTCATTATGTTTTTTTCCCATGTTTTTTAAAGAAATCAACCTTTTTTCAGGTTTCAGAGGTTTAATGAAATACTATTAAAAGGCATCTGAATGCAGCGCATAAAAACTGATGTCGATCCAGATGTTTAAGGGTAAAGGATGCAGGAGAGCCCAGTTTGCCTACATATTTAGTAACGATATGGCCAACTTTATGACCTAATTAATCACAATAAGTAGCAGCATTAACCTGATGTTGGTTCAAACTGGGATAGCTTTTTATAATAAAAGTATATAAAGAGTAAAATAATGGTAAAATCATAATTAAAGTTGTCCAACTTCATCAACAACTCTTAAATAACACTGATGTTTGTTTATGTTGCTGAATGCAACTCTATCTTTTCCATCTTTTCATCACTAGCCTGGAAATATCATATTGTAATAAATCCTCTGGCCTTTAACATCAAGAATAACCACAGGGCAAATGTTTACACGCACAGACATAAGACACACAAGGTGGCCCAGGACCAAATGTGGACGTTTTTCTTTTCTTTTTTTTTGAAAGTTGTCTGCACAAATGTACAATAGCAGACATACAGAGACACTCATCAAACAGATGCCATTTGAGAAAGCCCCATACATTCTGCCATGGTATCATTTAACACACAGCGTTCTTTTCATCTCTTTATTTTAAGACAAGAGTATACAGACAGTGTTTGTACTGTGTCCCCTCAGATAAAACACAGTCTTTGCATTCCTTATGAAATGTATCTGTTGAGATTTGGGAGGGGTGGGCGCCAGGTGTTGGGTTACATCAAATCACAGGGCCCTCCCTTCCCTATCTGGAGAGGGCAGAGTCAAGACACACAGAAAGAGCAGGAATTAGACCGGAAGTTGGGCTACTTTGTTTTCACAATAACAGCGGAAAATGTATGGGAAAATGAGATCACCAGCAAACTGCAGAACAAGCAGTTTACTTTTAACAAGGCAAGTATTTCATTGTTTAGCTTACAATATGAAGATAGTTTTAGGTACTCTAAAAGCCTGTTTCTTTTTTTTTTTTTTTTAACTCTGAGGCTAAAAAAGTGTTGCAAATAAGTTGTAAAACACCCACTTGCCTATTCATAGACTCCTGTACTTCCATGAATAAGTTTTGTTGCATTGTAGTAGCTAGTTTTTTTTCTTTTTATTGTTGTTGTTCGGTTGTTTTTAACAATGCATTCAATCTGATTTGTTGCAACAGACAATGAGGTGGATGTTTAGTTGGAATTTAATTGTCGTTTGGCATAGAAAAGTGGCTCACATTAACAAAATTTTTGTTTTTTCAAGTTTTCATGCATGTTAAGCATGTGTCCTCAAAACATTTTCATTTTATTTCATTAATACTAGTGTCAAAGTTCCATAAAGGTCTAGTGTGTATGATGTAGTTGGATATTCTGGCAGGAAAAAAATAGAAGAACATAGTATTCTTAACTATGTTTTCACTATTTTATAATTACCTGAAACTAAGGATCATGCTTTTGTTACCTTTGAACATTAGCTCCAGATAGGGCCCCTCAAGTTTTCCTGTTGGCCGGTATGTTGTGCATTTTGAAAAACAATTTGCATAAATAGAGATCATTTTGTATCATATTTGATATGCCAGGCTTTTATGGTAATTAATTGATCACAAAAAAATGTCTTTTTTTTATAAACAAATACACACATTTCTCATTACAATTAGAACACTTCAACTGGTTTTTGTAATGTATTCCTAAACAGGAACGTTTTTACTATCTTTTTAGTGTATAGCAGTGAGCCAAAAAAAATGTTTCTATCCTTATTCAGGCAAAGATGGACTTTATATTTCCCACATAAGACATTATCAGGAAAGCCATCCATCCTCTGAATACACAAAGTCTGTAGTTTGTGACTGTGAAGTTTCACAAAGCTGTGATTATCCTAAAGGTCACTGCAGGTCATTTAATGCAGTGAGGTCAAGATTGCATACAACTGCTTTTTAAGGAATATTGTTAATGTGGATGGCATTGAGGTCACAGATATAGATATAATCACAGATATTTGTATCAAATATTATACAAATGTCGTTATGGAGGTGAGTAGTTGAATATTTGGCTAATCTTACTGTCTCTTATTTGCATAAGGACCTTACCTTATTGTAATTATCAATTTACTTTGAAAGTCTTAACAGGAAGTGTTGTCTGTGTCACCTGCAGTTACATGACGGTGTGTGAGAGGAGAGAGTGAGGATTGTTCGGCGGCTGAGCCTCCAGCCCGGAGCGCACGCATGTTCAGTGGACACGAATGGTGTGAAGCCCCAGATGAGGGACGCAGACGTCCGGGAATGACAGCCGCTGTCACCGGGAGTGACAGCTTTCACTCAGAGCTACTCCGCTAAAACACCCCTCCAGCTGACATCTAACACTGATCCGGATCGGATCTAGCCAGACCAGGACTATGCCAGAGATGGAGAAAGGGAGACCACCGGAAAATAAACGCAGCAGGAAACCTGCGCACCCCGTGAAGAGGGAGATCAACCAGGAGATGAAGGTGAGTGTGTGTGTGTGTGTGCGCGCGTGTGTGTGTTGGATTAGTTTTTATCAAGTGAGACGTGTTAATGACCGAGTGATAACTTCTGTGCGCGCATGTCTTCAGGGCAGGCAACTGCGCACAGATCAATGACGGGAATAATTACGCACGTTGTTTGTTTTCAGTGAATACTCTCTTAAATGTGCGCAAACATGCGTCATGAAGTCACTTTTGTTGCACATTTCAAATAATTTCAAAGGTTGCACCCCTTGGAGGACAATCATAATAAACACATCTTACAAATATAAACTCAAAATGTCACACACAGGATGTTTTAATTATAGATGTTCGCAGTGAATAGTTGGCCTTTGCCCACACTAGGGACGCCATGTCAGCCCAGCTGTGGCCGGACGCGCACAGCGTAATGTCCAGCGGAGATCCAGATGTGCGTCACTTCTTCCCCGTTCTTTGCAGTGCGCACACTTGCTGTACCGCATAGGCATGCCTACCCAAAGAGAGAGTACATTTATATCCTTTAAATAGTGTACATCAGCCTTGGGAAAAAAAACATTATCACACAATTTGAATATCATACTCAAATAAAGTTCCTATTCAGAGATAAAGTCCATCAGGGCAAGAACCTCTACTCTGCTGATTGCTTTAAATGGCAGTTAAATCACAGTAACAGACATGCTTCCCTCCCACCATTATAAGCCCATTACTGTATGGAAACTAATCCATGGATTGTCCTGCTTTGTTTGGGTTTGGACACTGGCTATTTGAGAGTGTTGACTGTGGTGGTAAAGGGATATCCGAAGCTCCTTCAAGCAGCAGCTCAGAAATCTAAAAAGACAAGTTTTTGAGGGGGGAGGAGAAGATTCTGGCCTTTCGTGAGAGAGGAAATGTGCTCTTTTTGTGTAAGTGGTTTGGATTGTAGCGTTTGATATCCAGGGGAGGTGTAGTGTTACAACTTAACTAATTTTAATCAAAACATGTGAAACGCTATCCCCGCTTGATGTGAGCCTGCCTGGGCTGAATCTCAGGGTCGGCCCCGGTTTGTTGCCTTTGGCTGCAACCCTCTCTGTGGTTTGGGATATGGCTTGTCACTCTCACAAAGCAGATGTTTGTCTGAACTGCCAAAAAGAAACAAAAACAACATTGTGGGAAGTGGAGGGGTGGGTGAAAAAAAAGATTGCCCGTTTTTCGTTAACAAGCAAACAGAAATGATACTGAACTTGTATGAATACAGGAGAGGATACCCAGATTAGAAGTGATGTGAGATATTAATTAGAAACTTTAAAATATGACGAGTTTATCTTACTTAGAGCAATCTTGGAAACCAATTGCCTTGAAAAGGAAAGTACATCTAACAATAATTCTTAATTTGTTTACTTCATATCTAAGCGTTAAGTTTATTTGAAATTTAGTTATATTCACTTAATTTTGTAAGTTATTGCAACTTAACAATGCTAAGTGGAAGTATCTTGTTCTTTCTAAGTTTTAGCAAGTAAACCGAGTTTGTCTGACTCAACTTGATCTTGACTGAGAAGATTTTGCCAATAATGAAGTTTGGAAATCTGCAAATTCTGTTTTGTTTATAGTTTAAGAAATATGATTGACTAGTTTGCCATTAGCAGAATGCATACACTGTAAAAAGAAACCCTTTGTTTGAATAGACTGCCTTAAATTTGAAAGTTGAAACACACAAATTTTGAAAGCTGGCTGAATTTGAGAAGACAAGTTGAATCATCAAAATCACCTCAATTTGTCTACCCACATTCAGCCAACTTAAAAAATTGAAGGCAGCCTGAGCACTAAGTTGAGACAAATAGTTTCTATTTACAGTGTATAGATAGCATAGTAAACTTGGTTTACTGAAGTTGCTTAAGATTTATGTAATTAAACTTGTCGTTTGCAGTTGCAACAACTTCACAAATAACCAAATGTTAAGTAAACTCAACAATTAGATATGTAGGAAACATACAATAAGAATAGTTATATTTACTAACACCTTTCGAGCCAATTGATTTCCTAGATTTTTTTAAGTAAAATCAATTTGTCAGATTTTAAAGTGAGTTGTAAAGTAAAACCATGAAGATGTGCACCTTTGAAAGAGTCAAATGATGGCAAAAGAAAGACAGGCAGGAAGGCAGGCAGGCTGATTTCTTGCTCAGCTGAGGTCCAGCCCAGTGTTGTCTCTGTAATACATCTGTTTCAACACCACATTCGGACCTACTCCCTCCACGTCAGACCCGAGCGCAGCACCAGACACCGGATACTTAACTTTAATCATCGTTAGGCATATTTAGCTGGATATGATACCACTGCTTGCACTCACCCACACACTCTCTCCCAGACACACACACACAGCAGAAAGTGAGCAAGCAGGGGAGAGATCCATTTCTTTTGAGGCCCTAGAGCGGAGCAGAGGTCGGAGTGAGGAAAGCAGGGGAAAGAATGTGCAGTCAGTACTACAGCACTACAACACCACCACAGCAGACTGGCTGTGCTGGAAAAGGGTGAAACCTGAGAGGCAGCGCTGTGTCGGGTGTCAGGGCTGGAAGGTGCTGGGGTGGAGGGGAGGATGGTGAAGATGGGAGGTGAGGTAGGGGGGGCAGAGGAGAGAAAGAGAGGCAAGGGGAGGGACAGGGAAAGTGGGGAGAGAGAGTGGTGGACACTGGAGAGAAGGGAGAGGAGTGGGGCATTTCCGAGAACCGTGGGACCTCGCTGTGGTGTAGGGTGTCCCGCTCTGATTTCTGCCCGTTCCGGATCAGGTTTCTCCTCCAATCCGGTCCTCCCAAAGCCACAGAGAGAGGTGGGTGGATAAAGAGAGAGACCTTTGTATTTTTTTTATTTTTTTTTTCATCTGGTCGTAATAAAACAAAAAAGAGGGACCACACATCCCATCTGCGGGGAACAGTTTTCTTTTCTCCCTCTTTTTTCCAATTAAAAGAGATAAACAAAGGATGATTCATAGATTTCACACTGGTGTTAGGTTTTAAACCTTTCCGTCTCAGATTTAGCAAGAGTAAACAACTTGAATACATCATGGAAAAAGCGTCATACTGTACTCCACTGTGCCCATATTAATTTCCTCAACTGGGCTGGGGCTGAGAAAGAATCCCTTGCATTGATTCAGAGTAGGAAGGGCTGATTATGTTTAACATAGGATAAAAAGTTCCACTAACAACCCCTAAGATGTACGGTCAGAATTTCCCATGTGCAGGCAGGCTATGGCTCAGTTACCGTATCCCTTTACATAGAAGGTTAATCAGTGATTTCTTTTCCTCTCTTTTTTTTTTTTTTTTTTTTTTACATGCAGACGTTTGCAGAAAGCACCATGAATGAGCTGCTGGGATGGTACGGCTACGACAAGGTGGACCTCCGAGAGTCAGAGGCCAATGAGATCAGAAACTACAGAGAGAGGCGTCAGCATGTGTCTGTGCTAAAAGGTGAGGGCCGGTGTAGACGGTTCGCTGTTATAGTGGAGTCTTCTTGGATTTACACTAACAGGTTCTGCAGGTTTCAGTGCAGACATTGAGTCACTGTTCAAATTTGCTAGACATACTCTCCTGCAGTTCTCAAGTTTCATTCATTCAGATACATCTATTGTTTCTGAGCACGACTGGACTCAAAATCAGTGTAGGGCATTGTTATGATATTACAGTATCAGTTAAACCATTGCATGGATTTATGCTATTGTGTTGCATGGAGAGTCATTAGCATCGTATTTTGTTCCTGTCTTTCAGAGAACTCATTGCCAAAACCCAAGAGCCTGGACGCCAAAGTTGGTCACTCCGTCCTCGCCATGAAGAGTGGAGAGCGAGAGTCCTCCAGTGTCCCCTCCTCTTCACCCTCCTCTTCCTCAACAACTTCATCCCTGACCACTCCCAAGGAGCACAAGAGTGCCCCTGTCATTGTCCCCCTCATAAAGCCATCAGCAGGTAGTTGGGCTGTGGGACTACACATGACATGATATGATGTTAGCTTATAAGGCTGCTGCCACCAGATTCACACGTGCAAACATATTCCACCAACAGTTATATTTAAAAAGTCAGAGAGCAGGATTGGAAATGTGCATGAGGCACATATGAATTTCAGCAATTTTCTCAACATTCCTGGACATTCATAGAATCCTAGTAAACAATTGTAAGAGTCATTTTTTGTTGTATATATATCCATACTTACTTGCCTACTTAAATATACTGTTACTGTATTAAATAATAGCCAAGAACTGTATATAAAAAGGCTAGCAAAAGAGTGAAACCTGAGGTTATCTGCTACCAGCTGATTTATTATTGCTCTATGTCAAAAAATACATTTCTCTGACATACCAATCTGAGATAAATTACTGTCATTGCAAAACATTGTCAGTTGCAGCTGAAGAGAAATCAGCTCAGTAAATCTGAACAAGCTGATGCTGACGCTCCATAGTCTTATCTTAATATACTGTGCAGTAATATGTTTTATGCTGTTTTGACTATGTAAGAGCATATTGAGTCTAAAAAAAAAAAATGATTAAAATAGACGTGTGTTGACTTTCAACTTTAATTAGAAAGCAGGGTTCCTTCAGATATTTAAAGGTCCCATTTCATAAAAAGTCAGATTTTTTTCTTTTTTTAAAATTATAAAGCAGGTTTAGGTGCTATGTGAATACTGTGACAGTATCTAAACCCTAAGTCCACAGAGAAATGCACATAGTCCATATTCAGAAACATGTGCCTTTAAATGAACCATCAGGACTTCCTGGAACTTGTGATGTCACAACTATAATGTATAGAATTAGAAACTATCTCTACAGTGCCGATACAGTCATTCCCCGGCTGCAATGATGGTGATATTACACGGAGAGTGGAGATGTGGAAAAGCGAAAAAATGCTCCTTTATCAGAGCAGTGTTGGCTTTTTTGGGAGGGGGTCTTAAAGAGACAGACACTAAAACAGAGCATTTCAGATAAAAGGTAAATACAGATATATTCAGGCAGACAATAGTAAAAAAAAAATGTATTTTTCTTTTCATTAGAGCATGTAAACATGTTCTTATAGAAGCCACAAATACAAGGTTGAAACTGAAATTTGCATAATATGGGACCTTGAAAGGCATCAAATGAATTAATAAAAAAAGCCTTAATAAATAAAGTCCTGTATGAAAAATATTTTAATTAATCTTTTCTTTTTTGATGGCATTGGATTGTAAAATTTCAAAAAACTTGTAACATCTTTTTTAATGTAATTTACTGAATGCCTCTGCCATGCAGATCAGAAAAGTAGAGCTAATAGGACTCATATTTATTTACCAGCTGGGATATTCAGAACAGAGGATCCACTGTCTGCTAGCTAGCTGTCGATGCACCCTGGATGACATGGGGAAATGCAATTTCAATGAAAAGTGGCTATTTAACTAAGAGTTTGTGGCATGGCTGAAACTGGTACAATGCAAAGCATATAAAGCTCAGCGTATTTTTTGTGTAAAGTTTTTCAAACTTGACACAATGGGAATCCTGGCGGTGGAATCCACCCTGCAGAGTGCAAAGAAAAGCAATAGTGTATACTGTACTTTACATACAGTATAAAAAAGGTTGCAGTTCTTACACCTTAGACCCAATGTTGATGTAAAAACCTTCAAACATAAAATGAAAGTCAGTCATTGTATCGTTTCAATGTGCTGGAGAGCAGAGGCAAAACAATTCAGACTGTCAGAACTGTGTGTAACTACAGACCACACAGAGCAGTGGTGCAGATAATAAGAAATAACAGGGGTGTAATGGCCTCCCTGAAATTAGATTGCCCCCCAAGACTTCTTTAATTAATTCATAGTGGGGTATAACCCACAGGAGGTTTGGAGCCCCTCCAGCTGTGGGTCAAGATCCTGTGATTCTCAAACATACTAACATTATTCAAACATATAATTGGCTAAAAGCTCAGTTCCGGGTCAGAGAGGAGGACAGCTGACTCATGTCTCTTGAGTTCTGGTGACATTAAAACAATAGTACTTTGCTTTAGCTGATCAAGGAGCTTATTTTGGCTGTTGAAATCCTTCATTATCAACACAAGTCTCACCCTTAAACAGTCTTCTTAACCCAACACACCTCTTTGGAACTGTTTTAGCAATGCTGGGTAGTAAAACTTTAGCAAATTACTCTTATTAACTGACCATTTTTTCTGCTTTTTCTCTGCAGTGGAAGATGTACAGAATGTGCAGATAGTGTGTGTCTGGTGCCAGAAGGAAGGGGTAAAACGCTACTCTCTGTGTATGGGTTCAGAGCTCAAAAGCTTCTGCAGTGAGAAGTGTTTTGCCGCCTGCAGACGGGCCTACTTCAAACGCAATAAGGTTGGTGGTAAACAAAAGATGTATACAATATAAACCAGTGTTGGAAGTGATAAACATTTAAGTGTGGTTCGTCCATAGTTGGAGAGATGTTAGATATCCTGATATTTTCGTGGTGGTAAATGATTTGAAGATTTGTTTTTATAGTTTTGACTGTTGACTTTAGTTGATGTCACACACACATGCACTCACACATACGAGCACTTTCTTAGGACAGAGTTTGTGTCACTTTCCAAACACAGAAGACTCAGGCATCAAGTGGTTTCTGGCAGGTAAACAGATCTTCAGAAACAGATACTGGTGATCTTGTGAGGTCATAACAGATGGATTAATTTACAGGCATTTGAAAAGCAGTGATCTCTGAGAACAAACTTTCTAGTTAATATGGAGGACCCAGTGTAGGAATGGTGGCAGGGAGGTCAAAGTTTGTAAAGGACACTTAGTATCAGTTTCGCGTTAATGGAGGAGGGGCCGGCCACTAAGTGGCTTTGGTCCGGAGGACAGGGAAGCTACAACTATGGAGAACCGCTCTGATGCACATTGCAGTGATTTTTCACCTTCCATTACGACATGGATATGCCCTCTTTAGAGGTGCGGTGTGTCGAGCAGCTGTATCGCCTTTCACCCTCACTGTTGTTTATACTGTGGTTGGTTTATTCACATGACAACAGAGACAAAAAGGAGGGCTGAACGGACTCTGTGTGCAACAAGGCCTCTAGTTTTTCGGAGGCAGGGAGGAAAGCATTGCCGTTAGCCTGTCGCTGCTTGTCTGAGAGGAAGGCCAGGAGGCCTGGGGCGAGGTGTCCACTTTCAGTGCATACCTTACCTTCAGCTGCCTCATGTTTCGTAACTCAACACGACTCGATGGGTTACAGAGATGGGGGAGCACTCCGGTCCACAGCAGATCAGCTTTCATGAATCAAGAGGAATTTCCTATATTAATACTGGCAAGGCCATTAATAATATGACAATACATCACCTGCATTATCTCCCCACTCGGTTGTAGAATCGTATCTGTTTCACAACACAGTGGTTTCCCTTTGTTGTACTGACCTTTAGGGTTTGGCGCCATCATGCACGAAGTTTAAACTGCTTCTAACCTTGATGACAAGGCGATTCATTCGAAAGCTATTTTCTGCACTCGTTATGTAAGAAGCTCGAATTTGATTTAATGACCGCAGAATGATTCCAGTGTAGCATTTTGATTTAAAGCAACCACAGCTACATCATCATAAAATGGAGAACAAATCCAGGTTTGACAGAGTGCTTCACAGGGGTTCACATCATGTGTGTCACACTGTGGTTTTCCCCTGTCAGGCCAGAGATGAAGACCTCCACGGAGAGAGATCCCCTCAGCATCCTCACACAGAGGACTCGCCCAGACTGGTGTTGAAGATAAACAGCAATGTCAGAGTAAGAGGACACTATCAATGTATCTTTTGTTTCCAATGTAAGGTATTATTGTAAATGTGTAATAATATCACAAGAGTAAACAGCTTTATATACGTGTAGCTTGTGGTTTTCTTACATCAAAGCTACACTTACTTTTATAAAGACATAAAATAAAAAAGAAATTCTTTCATATTTGCTGAAACTGTCACTATGTTCACACAGCACTAAATGTGACAAATAATCTTGGGAAAAGTGGAGCACATGTAATAGCTTTACCACAAGTGAAAGAAAACAAGCAGGCTCACACAGCTGTCAGTCATGTCAATCTCTCCATGAACTGCGGACAAACTTTCACACTGGGCAGCTATGATCAAATATGACCAAAGATTCTGTTACTGCACTGCCTATTTCTCACCTCAAATGTTTCCAGAAACATCCACAAGTTGTACATTAGTTTTCAGGCAAAAATATGATATAATGTGATAAAATATGATTCTCTCATTTAGTGAGACGACTAGATTCATATTTGATCAGCGGCACCTAGTTTAACAGTTTCTGTCAATCATGTCAGTGATTGAAAGCTGCATAAAAGACTCCTCTGCTCTGATTGGTTGTTTAGGTGCGCTGCAGTCAATTCCAGTGAGTGCCAATAGAGATAGTAGGATGAGGAGGGACATGAGTTTTTTCACAGACTATCTGTCTCATGTACTTCTATCAGAATATAGTGACAGTTTCCGCAAATAAAGTTCTTCATAAAAGTTCCCAACTGTCTTTAGGAGTTTGGGATAAAGTCAGGTTATCTACTACTACTGTTGTACAAAGTTTTCAGCCAGCCTCTATCACTTCAATGACCCTCCACAGTCTCTCTCTCCTGTGCCACAGGTATGCGATTGGTGCAAGCATGTCCGTCACACTAAAGAATACCTGGACTTTGGATCTGGCGAGGAACGTCTCCAGTTCTGCAGCACCAAGTGTCTAAATCAGTACAAGATGGATGTTTTCTATCGAGAAGCCCGTGCAGCTCTCACCAGCTCCAGCCCGAGCAGATCCAGCCAGGAGGGTAGGGCAGACGCCATTGTAGCCGGGCAAAAGTTACTCACTCCTGAGTCTTGGAGTAGCAGCAGCAGTGCAGGCGAAGCTCGCCATAGAAACCTTTCCCCTAAAGGGCCCACGTCAATGCATGGATCAGCAGAATCCACCTCTGTGTCCCCCTCAGAGGCATCCTCATCTAACTCAAAGGTCCCTGTCTCTGGGCTGAGGACCCTGGAGAGACCCATCCAGCCTCCTCCCCCTCCTGTGGAGGTGTCACCCCACCCTGCTCCCATTCATCCTCCGCCCCGTCCCCCTCTGGAACATCAGCCGGTACCTCAAATCCCCATGCCCTTCATCAGACCTCCTCTTCATGCTCAGGGCCTGAAAAGCCCCCTTGCCAACCCTCCCAGACACCCAGGCCCCCCTTCAAGCCCTATCCACAGACCTCCTCACTCACCTCACCTGCAGCCCCCGACTTCCTCCATGAATCCCCCTGGACTGATACATCCCTTCCCAGGGGCCTACTTCCCTGGCTTGCACTCACCTCCTATAAACATGATGCCAAGAGGTCCAGTCCCAATGCCTCCCATAATGAACTATGGTATCCCTTCCTTTAGCCCTCTTCTGCCCCAACCCACTGTCCTGGTGCCTTATCCCATTATTGTCCCCCTACCTGTCCCCATACCCATTCCTATCCCCATTCCAGTCCCGTCCAAGGCAACCCTAGAAACTCCAAGTCACAGTGGTGTTATCCAGCCTGTGCCAGAAGGTGTAGACAGGGGTAGATCCAGGGCTACCAGGCCGTCATCTCCAGGGATCCCTGAAGGTGACAGCAGATTGGTCGCCAACAAATTGGTTGGAACCTTGACTCAAGGTCTTTCCTCCCCAAACACAGATTGGGTCAAATCAGAGAGGCCATTCCCGTCCCCATCATCCACACCACAGAGTGGAGCATCCTCCCCCAGAGCACAGTATAATGAGTCCCCCTGCTCAGCCTCAGGGTCAGAGGGGCTGACAGACTATAAGCAGCAGCAGTCAGAGCGACAAGTCATTCAAAGGGTTCTTCAAAGGACCCAAGTGAAGCCCAGTGCCAATGGAGCAATGGACCTATCAGGGCTGGGAGAGTCAGGGACTGGGCAGGGTACCAGATCAGGGCTCCACGACATCATCAGACCTCCTCTACCAAAGTCCCCTTCACATGACACTGTCTACCACCACCAGGACTCCCACACGCCACCTTCACACACCCCACCCAGCCCTGCAGGGAGCACCCCTCCATATGATTCTACGTCCTCCACCCTGAAATCTCAGCACCACAGTCCAAACGGGATGTCCTCCTCATCTGCACCCGTCAGCCCGGACTCCTCCCTACCCCAGAGAGTACCAGCACCACCCACTGATCCTGCGCTCAGTGAGCTCGAGGCCATCAAAGAGAACAAGTGTTCTGTCATTGGCCCAGTGCAGGTCGAGGGCCCAGACGGTCAGACAGAAGAGCCTTTAGCAGTAGTTGGGGAGGTAGGAGAGGACCCCCATGTTCCTGATGAGGACCATGCCTATGCCCTGCCCACAGCGCCAAAGACAGGTGGGACCACCATCCCGCTGCTCTTGCCCAAACTCAGGGACAAGGGTAGCCTGCGGAGCCCTGCTAATATGCCCAGTGCTGGAGATATGGAGCCCGCTCTGAAGAGGAGATGCCTACGAATCCGTGATCAGAATAAGTAGAGGATGGAGGTAAGAGATTCTGTTTCAAGTCAAAGTATAGATAGCTATGCTTTGACTAGCTGTTGCATCTGATATTACAGAGTTGGAAGAGGCAAGAGAACTACTGCACCTCGTTATCTTGCTTATACATCCACAGAAGACATGCCAAAAGCAACACATGGTTGGGATTTACTGCATAAAAGCATTTTAGAGATTGTCAGGCACATTTATACCAAGTGTATTTGCATAAGCTTTCTAAATCAGATCACATTGTTCTGTGTGGCAAACTTCTCCCACATGGTATTCTGTTTTGGTTAATTTAAAAACCAGCAATTATTTTGAAGCGCCATTCAACTAGGGATTGGAAAATGTGCGCACACACACTCACACAGGGCAAGCTTAATCACAGGTCTCACAGTATGCGCGTGGTCACTAAACAGCATGGCGCCAAAGAGAGAGAATCCCAGTAACCTGGCACTCCTCTGGGCTCTAAGGTTACAACAGGGGAAGGAGGTGGAGGGCACAGGCAGTGAGAGTCACTTTGAAAGGCGATCACTTCACCACAACCTGACAGTCACAATGCTTTGTTTGAATGGCAGCCTGTTTTGTAGGTTCAGTTTTGCCAAGATGTGTGTGTCTGTTTAAGACATTTTAAGTAATTAGCTGGTATCCAGAGCAATGTATGAGGAAAGTAGAAGGTGACGGCTGCTGCTAAATCAAAGCTGTGACCTTGAGGTTGTGGGGTGGATCAGTCCAACCTGACACCCCTGACAGAGAAACAGATCAAGTGAGGTTGATTAAGTGTAACCCCAAAGTCAAACCGTCGCTTCTTGCATTGTGAGGCAGTGCAGACATGATTCTGAGGTCACTGTAGAGACAGAGGTGATTGTCAGGCAGACTGTAAGGCGCTGCGAATATGAGAGCCAGCCCTCAGCTGTGATAGAGCTCTGGGGCTTCACGAGAAAACACAGGGGCAGAACCAGAGCGGTTCGATTACGTATGTCACAATGACACCCTGTTCTGGCTTCAGCTCGTCTCTCTCTCTCATGTATGAGTTTAGCACTCTACTCTCCGCTTTCAATCCTTTTCCTTCTCTCTTCACTCACCACTGCTGTCCCCTGCCAACCAGATGTTGTTGTTAGAGTGCAGCAGAAAATCCTCCTTACTTTTGACCAGTCAAAGGGCGTCTTGATTTCACTTGCCTGATTGGTAGTCCAAAAGGCTGTAACACCAACCATCGTCCTCCCCCGCTGGTATCTCGCCATGATGGGATCATGTTACCGTTTTACTGTATGTGCTGAGATTAATCTGCTGATATTAGAGAGGCGGTTTAGATTTCAACTGCCCTGCTTTTTTCTTTAAACTCCCACATAACCATAACCCTAATCATAAGATCCTTCTCTTCAAATATAAAGCATATCTTATTAACTATTAGTTATTTACTTATTGCTTAAATATACATATTTTTTGTTGATTGTCATATTAATACCCACCACAGGTGTCTTTTTTAACAACCATCTGTCCATCTGTCTGCATCCATTTTTCTCCTCGATGGGTTGCGCAACCAATCTGAAATTGGCCATTGTGCATTGCCATAGAGACTGACGAAACCTTTTGTCTCATTTATGTGCCTGTTTTGTATAAAAATATTTCATAAATAATGTTGACTTACTTCTCCTTCTGGAGACTGAGTGAAAAAAAGGGGAAAGCGCCATACTGCCATTGCAACCCACACTGTGGTCTAAGGTGGATTTGCAGCTTGAATAACAGAAAAAAAGCACTATTTTTTCATTCTTTCACAGTGGGTAAGAACCTATGTTGTTACAAAGCAGATTTGTTTGCCTGTTTATTTGCATTTTTTGGCAAAGTCTGCACCAACATATAGGTCTGTGGTCTGCACAAGGTTGTCGCAGTCACATCCCCTGAAGTCTGCATGTAGTTGCGGTGCACATTTCCCTTTTAGTTTGAATAAAAACGACAACTCCTGTTGCCCCGCCTTAATCGCTGGTCCAGTTAAACCTCCACTTTTATCTAATTTAACTCTTTTTATAATAAAAATTAAGATTTTTTAAAATGGTTTTACAAGGGGCTTTTAAATACCCAAATGGGTCTTAAAAAGGAACTAAAGTTTTTAACACTGACGGTCCCCCTCGAAGCACTAATTTAAAGTGCTGCATTTTAACCCAAACTGAACCCTAAAGACAGGCCACTGGGTTATAAATTAATCTGGTTTGTTTGTTTGAAAAATGAAGGCTGCCGATAGAGAAAGCACAACATAAACCTTTATCTGACACCCCAGATGTTTTGTGTCAAAGATTCCCTTTCATGAAATGAGTTCCCGCTTTGTCATTTGTTGTGGTTTCACGCGTCCCCTTAGTAACCAATACATATGAAATCACAGCATGCTGCTTGTGTCGTGCAGATGGATTTACGGCCCTGCGTTGTGTGTAATGGGAGCTGGCTGCCGTATGCGAATGACTTTAGCTCGCCACCTCTGTGCTCTGAGCCCAACATTGCTGTCTTCTTCCATTGTCTCCACAGCTAAAAGTCTCTTAAAAATCTCCCACTCTGACAGAATCAGCAGCCAAGTGAAGGATTTCACCTCAGGAAACAGCCAGTTTTTTCGTCTCAGTTTTCCCTGCCTTTATTTGGGATATTTTATAGCCCCGTGTAATCCGATCCCACCACATGGGTATTCGCTGAGCGTTTGAAACTAAAACGCAATGGGACAGAGGGAGTACAGAACCCTGGTTTGGCCCTTACATGAGTGTGTGCGCGTCTGTTTACGTTTAATATGTGTGTGTTTGAATGAAGGTCTGTGTTAGTGTGTGTGAGAGAGAAAGAGGCCAGATGTTCTTGGTTTTGATTGTGCCCTGTGCGACAGTTATCTGAGTGTTGACACGACTAAAAGCCTCGTTCTCGTCCGTATAGAATAGGTGGATTAAGGAATGAGTGTCCAGAGCAGAAGGGTCGATATAAGATATCCTAGAAATGGAAATTACACAGAATCAGTCCAGAATCTATAACATCTCACCACTTTTTCTCACTCTCCTTTTTTTCCTCTCTCTCTCTCTCCACCTAATGAACAGACTCCCTGTTTAACACTGTATGGCGGTGCCAGATTCAGTGCCACGCCCTCCTGTGGACGACGCCAGTGCTAACACCCTCCAGCCTGTCCCTCAGCCTGTCAGCCCACCAGTGTGTTGCTCTGCCTGTAGACCAGCAGGGTGCCAACCCAGGAAGCAGTCCAGATGGCCATATTATCACAAGTCAACGTGAGGGGGAAGAACACAGCACAGTCACACATTTTGTCTTGGACCAAAGAGCATTGCTGTCTAGTGTTTTATGTTGTGAGCGCTTGATATGGAGCATCTGAGATCTTCTCCCCATTTGCCCTAAAGTGCATCTGTGTGTGTGTCAGTGCCCAGATGCGCTCCTCCTCCTCCTCCTCCTCCTCCTCCTCCTCTCGTTGCTCCACACAGCAGACAGGGCTCTGATCAGCCTTGTGTGGTCTTCTCAGATGGAGCCTGAACATGATCTCTTTCCAGGGGAAACGGTTTGTTTTCCCTGCCCGGCTTGCACAAAGAGCCACATTGTTCCTCTCCCCATATCCCACGCTGACTCCCCACTCCAGGTTTTGGGTTACCTGGCCGACGGGGGCTCAGACTTCAGGAGCTTTTTTATTTTTTTGACCGACAGCCAGGAATATAGTATACTCTTCTCCCCTCCACCTCAACGCCCAATCTAAATACGGTAACACACGAGTGCTGAGGTTTGATCCCTCACAACTGATTGCCTGTGATTCCCTATACTGCTCACTTCCTTTAATGGAGGAGAAAAATTCTGCTGAGATTAAGACTTTATCACGGGGCAGGTCATACACTGTGTGGACAGAGTCTGTCTGGGCTGCTAAGACAAATGACTGAGCGGTAAAATAATCTCAGAGGAGAAAGGATGCTCCCTCTGCCTCCTCTAAAACAGAGTACATACAATATATGACAGGACACTTACTGATATGCAGTAGCTGAGATGGTTTGTGAACATCCTGATGATGCTGGTCCCTCACCTTTCACCTGATCTGCCAAAGCTTTCATAGCAAATCAGAATCATTTTTAGCACCAAGTGCCATGCGTGCATGCTCGAACACTCTGAACATTCACAGCATGACATTTTAAAGGAATAGTGCAAATTATTTAAAATGGGGTTGTATGAGGTGCTTATCTGTTGTCAGTATATTATATGCAGTAGATGTCAGTCAGCACACCTCCAGTTTGAAGAAGCAGGCTGGAGACCAACAAGAGAGCTAAGAAATGTACTGCTGTGGATGAAGGGAACTATGATAGGTAATTTAGCCACCTAAAAAATAAAAACAAAATAAAATAAAATGTAATTGTACACTATAATGAGAGTATTCTCATTGCTCTACCTTAATGTCAGACAGCATGTTTCGACAGGGAATCCGCTTCAGTTCCCTATTTATACTCTCAAAGCAACCAGACTCCTTTGAAAGAAAAACTAATTTTAGTTTGCAGAATATGGAAGCTGCTGATCTACAGCTGCTTTAATCAGTTAGGTATGGTTATTGTGTGACTTTGGAGAATCCAAACTAACCCTTTTAAATGCCAAAATCACACAATAACACAAAATATGTAACTGATGGAGGCAGCGGTAGATCAGCGGCTCCTGTGTTCAGTGATGTTAAATTGCTGTTTTTCTCAAGGGGGTCTGGTTTTAAAGAGAGCAATGTAAAGGCTTTATCTTACCGTTGAAAATCACTGTCTGACAGCAAGTTAAAGTGGTAAAAATACTCTCAATATAGCAATAACGTAAACTGGACTTAGGTGGGTGGCTAAAATATGTTGCTTTGCTGCCTCGTCCACAGCAGTACATTGCTTAGCTTTCATGTCAGACTCCAGCCTGTTTCTCCAAACTGGAGGTGTTCTGACTGACATCTACTGTGTGTAATATACTGTCTATGTACCCGATACAACTCCACTTAAAAGAATCTGGACTATCCCTTTGACTGATTCAGATTTTTTAAATGTCACATAATCTGATCAGAAAATTCTAAAAAAAAAAAATCAGGCTTGTAATATTACCATATGTGGTATTAAACTTAAGCGTCAAATGCTGCAGTGTGCAGCAATCAGTATTACAGTTCCCAAAATTGGGGATACATGATGAGATTTGATCCAGATAGATCACTCAGTGTCAACACTTGTCCCATTGTAAGATTTCCTCGTTGAACTCTACACAGATATGATGTTTTATTAACTTATGGATGATGCATCTGTAGATTTTCACTCAAAAAGTGCTTTATTTCTTTTGTTTTTCTCTTGGTTGTATTTTGTGAGTGCCGAAGCTCTTAAATGTCCCCTGTCGTTATGTTTATATACTGTATCCCCACTAGAGAGCAGTGTTTGCCCGTGTAACTTTGCACCTGCCCTTAGCTGACGAGACAGCACCAGAAGGCCCATAGGCAGCCTACTGAAACCCATATGAGTACACAGAACATAACACTGCGCTCGGTGCCAGCTGACTGATATCCCATGCCAAGTAGAAAGCTTATTCTCCACATCTTGCTGCCATTATTTTCTCTTTACATCCAAATATTTTCTGACATTACAGCAGTGTCAAGCCAACCGAGGGTGCTCTTCAAAGCCTCTTCTTAATAAAGAGTTCAACACCCCCCTGGGATAAGTAGTCATCATGGCCTACTCTGAGAATAACTCCAAATATGACCCTGCCATCATTCCAAAACTACATGGCTATCAGTTTGTATGTGCGTATATGTACTGACAGCAGCGACACATTTCTCCCCACTCATTCCAGCCTGCATCTTCACCACAGGTCATGCCATCATGTTGCCGTCATCCTCGCCTGGCAAGGGGGGACTTTGTCAGTGATGACATCACTCCGTGCAAATAGCTGTGGTGTCAACAAGCGGTCCTCTTCTCTGACGCCAGAGGCCAAAAAAAGACTATTAAAGACTGCCATTTGTTGGTTTTATTGCACATTTTAATCATTGCCATTTCTGACCTGATCGTGTGTGTTAATCCAATGTTTGAACAAAAAAAACAAAAAACGTTTGTGTCAGAAATGTTGTTGCTGTTGTTGCCTGAAATCCATTGGTACTTTCTAAACCTCCCTTGTCAAACATTTAGCCCACTGTCTGAATAGATTATTCACAGATTGTTTGTATTTGAATATAGATTCAATAACCAGGAGCTTTGGTGGAGACCTCTTTGTAAAGTAAAATAAATAAAAGTTATTCTAAGAGCAAGAAAACTGTTGCTTTTTCAACATTTATTTTGTTGCTTTACTTGTTTAATAATTACTTAATATTATATGTTTAATTTACTTATTTATATTTACTCAAGGTGTGAAAGGTTTTTTTTTTTTCTTTTTGGGGTTCAAGAACTGATATTGTGTTGTGCAGTAACCCTCTGAATCTTCATGTAATTTACAGTCTTTAAACAATTATCCAAATTTTGAGCTGTAGATAAGGACTGCTAACACACTGTGATCCCTGTAAATATCTATTTTTAGTGCCAGCGTGTCGGCAAGGCAGCGCATCAGCATTCCTAAAATACTGAAAGTTGGTCGAGGCCCTGAGCTGTGACGGTAAAGCAGATGAATGAGATAAGAGATCAGGAATTCCGGCTCGTTGCGGGCTCGCGGAGGGCTCGCGGGGAGCAGTGATTGGTCGTGCAGGGGCTCGTGGTATCCCGGCCTGCGGCAACATTCCAGATAGAGACCAAAAACTGCAGGACAGGAGTCATCAAATCACTTATCAGCACACGGGAACTCAGGGAGCCGATATGGGATTGATATTTGTCAAGTGGCCTGCACTTAGGCAGCGTACAACCGGATCTGTAGCTAGTCTTCAAAATAAAAGCATTAATCAATCTCGTATCATGGTAGCATTAGGTTTTATTTTTTGTTTTATTATTAGGTTATGTGTTTAATTAAGATAATGAGTTTTCATTGTCACTAAAATACACATAAAAGATAGATGATAAAAAGAGGAGTGGAAAATTTAAGTTGAAAATACGAAAAATGAAAATAAATATGTTAAATGGAACAAGAGTCCTTTAAATAAACTAGCCTATATAATTAATTTCAGCTTTAAAGTTACTTGTCAACCCTAATCTTATTTGTCATTGTCAGAACTATAATATAGGTACATGCACATGTAAGTCAAATAAGTTTACAATTATTTATTCATTACTTTTCATTTTCATTATGGGTCTTACATGTAAATTGATTTACAATACATTTTTTAAAGATGTTTTATTTTTTACTTTCTCTGCTACGTTTCCTCTCAGCTGAAGGTCTTAAAAAAAAGGAAATGGGTTTTAAAAATGATCTTAGTCATTATTTTTTATTCCTACAATACATTTACATAGATATATAAAACATGTATCTGTAAATGCATTGTTTGTACATAATGTGCCTACATTATTTTCCAACAATTTTTACAATTTTATTCAAATTCATTTTCTTGAATGCAAAATTATTTATTTACAAAATATACACGTTTTGGAATGGGTTATTTTTTGTGAGACTTTTACTTTGATAACTCTTTCCGGAAGTCTGCGGTCTAACTTGACAGTGGTGTGTCCTACACACGTTGTGGTCGGATCAGATTTTGTTGTATCTACCTGGAAGCAGACGGAGTTCACCTGAGAGTGAAACGCTTCTCGATCGGCTCTGAAAAGTCCGCTCGGTTTCACTTTGTAGTGAGATATTAATGAAGGAGGAGTGAGGCAGCGGATAAATAATTAACCTGACAACTCAAGAGGCAGTTTACAGAAGAGCTGACATGAGGAGCTGAGCCAAGCAGAAGCGGAGTTTCACCTCCCGCCCGCCCGCGTGACGGTGTCCCGAGACAAAAAGACAGGCCTACAGGTGCTGCTGTATTTTTACTGTTTCATGTCCTTTGACCTTGATACGCTGTAACCATGCTGGGAGCGGAGAGCAGACTGGAGAGCCGGCTGAAGAAGCTGGAGTCACTGATGAGGAACCCAGAGTCGGCACTAAACTTGGGAACACTGCTGGTGAGTTTGCATTTCCTCTCTGGGTCTCACACAGGTAGGTGTCACAGTTTAGAA
Source organism: Plectropomus leopardus (assembly GCF_008729295.1). Lineage (NCBI taxonomy): Eukaryota > Metazoa > Chordata > Actinopteri > Perciformes > Serranidae > Plectropomus > Plectropomus leopardus. The sequence goes on from NC_056478.1 coordinate 15,933,264, forward strand.
AATACATTACACACGAAGCTGTGCTCTGAGGTATTATTCTGACATGAATACCTGAGGAGATATGTCCGAGAGAGCAGCTGGAGTAAATAAATAAATAAAAAAAAAAACAGCTACACAGTCTAAATAAAGAACATAGGCGCGCTAGTTGCTGTGAATGTATCATGGAGTAATTCATCAATCTTCATTTGTTTATTATCACTTTGTTTTGTTAATCAGGGATGCAGCAGGAAAACCCCACCTAAACTGTGTGTTGCCACCTTTTTCCTGTGTTGAATACAGTTCAATCCTCGTTAAAAAGTTATGATGGAAATATAATGGGAAATAGTGCTGGGCCATATGGAAAAAAATAAATATTGTGATATTTTTGACAAGGGGTCGACAGATTATCGGCCTGGCCGATTATTGGGGCCGATATTTGGCTTTTTGCCGATTATTTGTATCTGCATTTTATTTTAATGGTCACCGACTCACTTGATTTTATTAAATAAAAGTTGCTGAGATCTTGCTGTATATGATGTTTCAGTTTTTATTAAACATTTGCTAAAGGAATCTAAACAACGTTTTGTGTTGGAGTTTGTTATATTTCAAATTGTAAGTATTGATGGAAAGATTTTTATTTTTTTGTAAACGCATATCGGTTCCAAATATTAGTCATTGGTCTCAATAACTACTAATAATTGGTATCAATATCAGCCCTGAAAAACCAATATCCGTCGACCCCTAGTCTGTACCCAGGTGGCCATTATAAGATTGTGCGCCCATGCATAAAATTATAATAATTGTAACAGTAGCTTTAACCAACTAGTATATTATCTGGTGCTGACATGATCCGTGTTTAAAAGGGGCGTTAAACTGAACCCTCAAGGATTTTATGGACAATAGAAGCGATCAGTGCTCTACCTAAACTCTAAGTAGTTCATCGATTCATTCTTTCTTGCCGCTCCATCACTGTCTGTTTGTGATTACTCTCTTGGTGTGGCCTCTAATTGACGTGCCCTCTCTCTGACCTGTCCTAAGAATGTACTCGGCCAACTCTGATAAAAACTACTGCTGCCACTGCTAAGCTTCCCTGTCCCAGCTCTCTCTGACAACAAATACATGTTTTCAGCTGATATGGAGGAGCTTTTGTTCTGGACTTCTGTCTTGATAGGATCTCCCACCAGGCCCACAACCTCAAACTCTGCTTACTTTGTTGGTTTGCACAATGCACACAAACTTTGTTTCAGCACTGTACTTGTGGAAAAATACATTTTAAAGTATGGTAAAGCCTGTCAGACAATCCAGAGGTACCTGAGGAAATGTCAAGACTGGATTGACATGCTTTTCTACATGGTGATACATTCATCAAATGAAGTCATCTGAGGGGGAAATGTTGAGAAAAATTTGATTACTTTTTAAGCTATTTAGTTCCTTCATACAGGTTCCTTGATACAGCACCAGCCGCGGTTGTCAGTCAGGTTATCCCGGTGCACAGTTTGTCTACACAAAACAACTCTTCCATCTGCAATATATCCTGCAGGAGGAAACCATATCTATTCATAGAGCTGATGAGTCACAAATGAAGTCCAGTGTGAAGTCAGCAGTGATTTCCCCAGAAATGTTTCATAGGGGTGGCCAGATGGGGCCACTGAAAATGTTGTGGTGGTACACCAAAACCGAAAGCCATAACTGAATTTCAGGAATTTGATTAGGCTTTTGAACTAGGCTATTTGATAACTGTGTAAATATAGAGAGTCAAGGAATTATATACTGATATATTTTGTATTTTTTATTTTTATTTTAAAGGTAATGTTACATATTGTAAAACTTCAATTAATTGGGGCAAACTTATTTTTTCTTTCACACAAAACAAAGATGGAAATACAACCAAATATGTATTTAACCTTTTGAGATCTGGGCAAGTTGGCTTTATTTTATTCAAAAACATGGGAATATGGTGATGACCAACAAAAGAAGAAATTACCCCGAAGTTAGCAAGTTAAAAGTACAAGAAAATTACCTGAAAAATATCTTAACAAGGCCCTATTATGCTCATTTTCAGCATCATATTTGTATTTGTGGGGTCTACTAGAATAGGTTTACATGCTTTAATGTTCAAAAAACACATCATGTGTCTCGTACTACCCTTTGCTGCAGCATTGGGCTAATGTCCCGCCTCCCGCGAAGTCCACTCTGCTCTGATTGGTCAACTGGCTCTCTCTATGCACACTCTATTCTATGTGTTACATTGTGATGTCACATTGTTGCGGAAGTAACCACTGACACTCAAAGGAGCTTATACAAAACAATAGTGAAAAGGGAAAAACCCAAAAAGCATTAAAAGGTCACCTTTAAAGACAGTAATGCAGGCCTCCAATTATTTTTGTCAATCCTATAAAGAGTGCATTGTCCCCCCCTGACCCCCCTTTGGTGCACCACTGAAATTTAGAGCAAAACCAACTCATACGATGACATAAGAGAGCTCACCAGTCATCATTCACAGTTAAATCTCTACAGCTGGCTGGTTCTAATGACTCTGTCCTGGAAATGACCGTCATGCTGCCCAATGCAGGGAGCTACCACACAGGAAGCTGGAGTCACTTCCTGGAATTGAGATGGAGTTAACCTGCAGAGGCCTCACATCACTATTTCCTGTTTGTCCACAATCATTTTGTTGTGTAGGTGCTTTTTGAAGTGTTTTTCATGTGTGGATGAAAGGATTTAGGTCTTAATTGATGACGCTATCTTAAACTGTTGCAGTGATTATATTTCATTCCTTTGGATTGGTGGGGACTCGGTCTGTAGCCTACAGGCAGGACTCAGTTTACATTTTGATGCATTCTGAGAGCCTCTCCATTGTTGCTGACTGTGCTCAGGCAGTATCAGCTCACAGTGGATGTGAGGTAGGTGGGAGGTGTTGTTGAGGACGCACAGCCAAGCCTGAACTACAGGATCATGTTCAGATTTGTCCAGATTCCAGAAACGAAAATCAAACCAGTTTGATCTAATTGTCTCCGGCTCTGGCTGATCTGAGGTTCAATCAGGACACGGGATTTAAATCCTGAGCCCTTCACACTGCAAGATAACGTGTGCTGACTGTACTATGTAAATAGTGGAGGGAATCATGGGATAACTCGCAGACTATCATGACAACATCATGACGAAGAATTGAGGCCTTTTTTTTAATCAGTGTAAAGTAATTTTGATGTTGACTTTTAGCCCATCACCATCTCTGGTCTAAGCAACTTTAAACTATTCTGGCTTTTCACAGCCGCCGCCATGTCTTACTGGTGTCACCCTGCAGCAGATCGTTCATGTACAAACTAACTTTGCTCTAAACTCTTAAAACTCGTCCAAGAATAGATACCAAGTGAGGCTCCAGTAGCTGTCGGCTAACTCCAAATGTGAATTTTGTCAATAACCTGAACTATACAGTACGTGACATTTACAAAATCCTGTGTATATCAATCACCAAGGTAGATCTTAGAAGATGCTGTGATTAAAATGAATGTAATTAGTGCTAGAAACAGTACTAGCTACTATAAAATCACAATACAATGAATGGAGACGTTGCATTACACTTGCATTAATAAACCATAAAACTCAGCCGCCTGTAGCCCACGTAGTGTGTGTGAAATCTGCCATGATCAGTTTCAAGAAGGTCTTGTCATATGTTGGAAGAAAACTAGGGGTCGACCAATATTGGGTTTTTTTTAGGGCTAATACCTATTATTAGTATTTAATGAGAGCGATAACCGATATTTGGAGCCAAAATACATTTACAATAAAAAAAATTCTGTCAATATTTATAACATAACGAACTCCAAAACAAAACTAAAGTCTGGTAAAAATGTAACTAAATAAATAGAAATAGCTCCCTGAGGTTTTCCAAAGTAAAAGTTCCTCCCACGCTGACACTTTCTGTGTACTTTTTAATTAATTAATTTTATCGGCAATCATTAAAACAAAAAAATCCTCAATAAACAGCCAGGCCGATAATCTGTCGACCCCTAAAGAAATTATTGTATTAACTCAGAAGTGTCCCACATAAAGAGGCTGGTTCTTATAATTCAAGGTTATTAGTTTGGTTCTGATATCTGGTTAAATAGCAGGATTTGATGAACACCTAATCAAACTAATCTCATATTAGGTTTTGTATCTTTCTTATTAGCAAAGAGAAAAGGTTTTCTCATGGTTCTTATGGTTAGAAATCCCATAGAATATGTTTATTTAATGTGTAGTTTCCCACCTGTTTGTAACACGTGCATCCTTGAGGTCTAACAAACCCACTGAGTGTTACCCATAAAAGCCACTTTTTCCTTTTGATATTTAAAGTGGTGCATTGTTTACATCCGTGTTTATTTGACAGCAGTCTTCTTCCTCGCTGCCTTTGTCGCTGCGTATCTATCTGCGTATCTACAGCTGTGGATAAACACAACAGTGTGAAACCAATAGCAGCAGTGTGTATCGTGTTGCCTACACGCTTACATGTGTTTGTGTGCATGTATGTCCTTGTTACCCACTTACAAATTATTGCTTTATAGTGCTACAAGCAGTACCTTTAAACAAAGTGGTATAACTTAAATTCTTTTAATTACTAACTTTGTGGCACGTGAAACCGATGTCAGACAGATTTGTCAAAGAACAATGAGTAGATTTAATTCTGGATTTAGATTTGATATTGAATTTCGACCCTAGTTACAGATGCCGTTTGTAACTCATTGTACATTTACCAAAATGTACTGCAATTTTTTGTCCCAGACAGGTTATTTGAATTAAAAAATGTGTGGATTCAACATTTAAACTCACTAGTTTCACATACGAGGATGTGAGACAGGATGCAGCAGTCCAAAAGTTCATGATTATTTGTTGCGGCATGTCACAATAGCTGGTATTATTTTTACCTTGTGAATCTGTGTGTGTGACATCAGATCTAAATGTGGTCCAGGTCACACCTATTGTAGCAGGAACTACTAAAAAAACATTTTGACTGCTTTGTCTATCTGTCTGTCTGTCTTTCTGTGGACAGATTTAATCAGTGCAAAAACAGTCACAAAACTTTACAGGTGTCTTGTTGAGATGACAGTGATGTTAGGTTTGAAGATGGGTGTGGTTCGAGCGAGAGCAACGGAAGTCGGAGCATTGTCAGAGCAGTGTTTCCCACAGAATGACGGCGTACGTGTGGCGGTAGATTTAGTTGTGGTGGCCTGCCACAAATAAATTAATGTTTAGTAAACTATGAGGAGGGGTGGAAGTAATGAAGGGACCACTGGCCGTGAAACCCTATGCCCCTGGCCAGCATTCATTTTAAATTGAAGATCAATTGCTGTAACAAGGTGGGAATGATCCCATCCAAAAATGATCGTTAGTTTTAGTCCTGAATAGACACACGCACACACACCAGATGCTTCGTTTGAATCTGCTAAAATTTGAATAACTTTGCATATGTACATAGTGTTCAACATTTCTCACACTGTTGAGTTCCCTGTCTACTGCAGTAGCCATGGCCATTACAACACACACACACACACACACACACACACACACACACACAGGCAGGCAGACTGTGTAAAACGATCTCAGATCCTCCAGCGCTCACCCTGAATCCAGGCCCATAAGCTGTTTGTCCCACAATAGCTTCTGAGCCTTCAGGTCTATTTCCACCCGTCTGCGGTGGGGGAGATCTCTCCGCACTGCTGCTATTTAAAGGTGCAGAATTGTTCCACATGCCCCTGCCCACCCACTCACATGTCCCCGAACAAACAGTCCGATAGACACCGCTGTGGCTCAACCACCCTACCTCACCCACACACACACACACACACACACACTCTCACACACACTGGATGACTCCACTTGACCCTTGTTTCTGAGGAACAGAGGGTCATACTACACCCCCACCCACCCACCCGCCTGCCCAACTGCCCTGCCAGTCTGATGCATTTGGATCACAGAGCAATTTTGGCTCTAAGTGAAACTCAACACCGCTGATTTAAGCACCGATGACACTCCTGAGGCCCCGGCTCTCAGTCTGATGCTGGCCCTGCCCCTCTGTGTTAAGCCACAGGGAGGGATTTATGTTTGTTTGGATGGAGCGGGTGTTTGGGCAGGGGGATGTAGCGACATCATGTGACTAGTTATTGTTTCATGAGCTGTTATGTCTTTACATTCAACCTCCATTGTCCTCCTGTCGTTGTTTGTTACGCTGCACATTAGCAGTCTCTTGTTGCGTTCAGGAGCTCACAGGAATGCACTTCTTTCCTTCCTCCTTTCTTGCTTCCTACATTCATTAAGTTATCTTTTATCAGCCAGCTGAAGGCCAGGGTTGTCGAACTTACAAGACTTGTTCCGACAGATAAACAAGAGAATCTTAAATATTTTTTTCTTCCTTTACGACATGAGTGAAACTTGAATTCAGCTTTGAAACATAACCTTATTTTTATGTTTTTCGTTTGTTAGTGAAGCATTTAGCCAAAACCAAGAAATAATAATCCCAGTTTGCTCAAATCTGGTCGTCAGTTTAGGAGGAAAATTGCATAAGCTTTTTAATTCAACAGGAGTACACCTAGAAGTTAAATATTTTTGAAAATCTATACTTTGTGGCTGTTCATTTGTTTGTTTTCAAAGTTTGATTGAATATTTTGTCTTTTCTGTCTTTCAGGACTCCATGCACGCGCTGGCTCATGATTTAAACTATCCTGCCTTGCGGAAAAACAAAAACATAGAGGCCTTTCTGAACAGATGTAAGTGCTACAGGTTTTAGTGTTTGGTGGTGATGATCGAGATTCTTGTGCTTAGCTTGAAAAGCTGACAAATACAAACCAGAGCACTCTGGTCGTAAGGAACTGAGCATGTTACAGGTCTGTTATGTACATAAAAATCAATGTATTGTACTTGTAAGAAAATGTTAAAGAGGGCCTATTAGGCATTTCTTTATTTTCTGTCATACTATGTATAATGTTCCAGTGTCAGATCTTCCTATAAAATGTGACTAGAGTTTCAAATAATGAGGTAAACATATGTAAAAGTAATCACTGTGACCAAAAATCTTAAGCTTCAGACTGTCTGAATACTCTGTTTCCAAAGGTTTTTTTTTTTCTACTTTTCTACTGTGTAAAAAATACAGTTTCACCAATCACACCTCAAAATAATGTCATTTGACGCCTTTTAAAACAAACCAGCCACCTGCGTACGTGGTAAACAAGGTCAGCTCTATAAACTAATATCCGGGTCATCATTTTTTCTGCATCAGAAAACAACCCAATAGATAGTCAAACTACCCTGACATTGGGTAAGTGACTTGATCCAGTATTTTTTAGGCTGTACAAATTCAGGGAAACATGTAATCCTGGGTGTGAATGTTTTGAATTTCTCACCAATTTCAAATGATATTCCTGCTGGAACATGTCCGGTTGTGAAGATCTTTGTTTTTATAAGCTTTTGTTGGTGATTTTTCACAGTAGAAAGTGCTGTTACAGTCCATCACAATCATTCCCTGGCTGCAATAATGCCACAGAGATGTTGTTGTTTTCAAGGGTTAGTACTAGCCAATAACACCACAGTAGCACAGGACTAGGCGAAACATGCTTTAGAAAAATTTGTGTGCGATGCCAAGTTGTAGAAGACCCAGCAACACTGACCAATCAGAGCAGCGTTTTCATGAGGAGGGCTTAAAGAGACAGGAGCTAAAACAGACCATTTCAGACAGAGAGTGAATACAGGCGTTCAAGCACACACGGTGTGAGAAGAATGAAGTGTTTTTTGAACATTAAAGCATGTAAACATGTCCTAGTGGAAAACCAAAATTCAAGTATGAAAATTAGCACAATGGGTCCCCTTTAATTCTTCGTCTACAGGCCACATTCTGGAGAGAGTTTACTGTATACAGCACTTTCTGTAAAAGGTCACAAAAGAAAGCAAATAATAGTTAAACACGGCTTTAGTCAGATTTTTGTATTTTAATCAACTGCTATTTGGCGCCAGATTTTGCAGCCAAAATATCACATTTGATATGTTTCACTTTTATCCAGCCTTTTTATTCAACTGATAGTGAAGTCTTCGGTACTTAATCTTTGTTTAAATTGCCAAAATGTGTCCTGTGTAGAATGAACAGCACAGAGTATACTACTAATCTGTCTTTCTCTTTTGAAAATTACTTTGGCTTCAGTGAATGACATTAGACTGGTCTAACTTTTAATTAACTGTCACTGTGGCCAGTTGATGAAAGTGTCTGGCTATGTACAACATTTTAACTCTCAGTTACCTCTCTCTGATCCAGGAGTTAAAGGATAACTGTGGTATTTTGTAACCTGGACCACATTTCCCCATGTTTTTGTATCTAAATGACTAATGGGAGCAACATTTTTAAAAATTGGTCCAGTATTAAGCAAGAGCACCACTGTAGGAAACCTCTTATAACATTGTCAGACATTTAGAATAATAATTTGAACATGTCAGTTACAAAAAAAGTCACGACACACTGGGCCGTTTTCAAAAATTGCCGTTCCCGTAAGTCACATAGACGCAAAATGAAAATAATACCAATACTAATACAAGTTACCCTTTAAGTAATGTTCCTCTAAACCTAACTGATTGGAGCCTAACCTGTGTGTTGCCATGGCAACAAATCTGTCTGTCTCGCAGATGAAAAGGCAGTGAGTCAGCTGCGAGAACTGCAGGTGAGGCCTGAGGACTTTGAGAAAGTGAAGTTGATCGGGAGAGGAGCCTACGGAGAAGTGCAGCTGGTGAGATGTTTTTGTCTGTAAAGAGTTAATAAATAAAGTTATTCGTTATGAAGTGAGGTGGAGCAGGAGAGTTACTCCAGATGTTCCTGAATGCAACAACTGCAGCATCAAAATACTGACAACATGAACCACTAGAGGGAGCAACAACCTTTGAATCTACCAAATTATAAAATATGTAACATCTGCAACTTGTTTTCAGAATTTCCGCTATGATTTGCATCTTTTTCCTCATCGTGGCCAACTTTAGGTTAAAAAAGTAATTAGGATTCAGCAGTAATTCCCTCCAAGCTCCCGGTTTCTCCAGATGTCTGTCTTTCGTGCTGGTGGAAGCTTGAATCTGGTCTCTGCTGAGCGCCTTGTGGTAGAGACGAGTCTGGACAGGCTCAGCGTGTGGGAGGGGAGTGAGAAGTCTGGTGTGGGGGTGTGGAGGGGATGCTTAGTGTGTTTGTGCTTCAAATCTTGTGTAAGCATGTCTTTGCATGGGTGTGTGCCGACAATTATAGGTTCCCCTCTCTGTCTCTCTCTCTCTCTGTGTGTTTCTCGTGTTATCTCGGTCATTGTGACATTCTAACTATCTTGTTCTTATTGTCTTTGTGCAGTTATCATTGTTTACACGCCTGCGTTTCCTCTCTTGCCTTGCCCTCCTCTGCTGCAGGTCCGTCACAAGGCCTCCCGGAAGGTCTACGCCATGAAGCAGCTCAGCAAGTTTGAGATGATCAAGCGGTCGGACTCGGCCTTCTTCTGGGAGGAGAGGCACATCATGGCCTTTTCCAACAGTCCCTGGGTCGTCCAGGTGTGCAAATACACAGGTTTTATCCTATTAAAAACACACAGTATGTAACATAGTGCCCTGATTAAGCATTTAAACGTGAGAGAAAGAAGCATATTCTCTGTAAGACCAGAGACTCAATAGTTGCGAGATGTCTGACCCCTTTAATACACACATCATACAGTTTTTATCATTTCACCAAATATTATTCAAATCTGAAGTCTGATCTCCCTGTCTGCTATCTCCTGTCCTCCTGGCTTACAAAAAAGAAAATAGGAAAAAGAAAATATTACAAATACACTAAAAGGTTAGGGATGGACTATATGTATTCAACCATCTATCCTGTTAATTGTGATTTTAGAGTTAAAATTGTATTGATAGAATAACTATATAGGTATTAGAAAAACTCAAACATTCTGATATTTTCAAACAAGTGACTCGATATCAAAGCCAAACAATATAATATGGGGATCACTATTGATGCTCTACACTAAAGTAGTATTTAGTATCAAGTCAATCACAAAGTGCATTAAGATTTCTGTAACTATAAAGTAATGTACAGAGTGAACTTTAAAGGGGCTGTATGCCGCATTCAGAGCATTAATATAGCAACAGACACAATTTACTGTGTAAAGATAAAGTGGAGTCATTGTGTCCTGAGCAGAGAATGAAGTCACACTTTCTTTGTGTGCGTTGTAATTTTAGTTTTTCAGCCACCTCCATGTTGAGAGCGACGTGCAGACAATCCCGGCTCGGACTTTGAATCATAAGGCGTTTTCAAGGGCTTTTATTTTTTTTTTCTTGTCTCATTTGCACCGCCAATAGGAACGCTTGTGGTTTTGCCTGGACTTTACTGTCGGCCCATTTGTCCGTAATAGCTTTATGTTTTTAGGTTGCAAGCTGTTGTTTGTGTTTTGTGTTGTCTTTTGTTTACATAGCTAACAGGTCAAAAATGGCGTCTGCCGATGCTGCGTTGGCTCTTGAGTTCAACCAGTCGAGGTTAATCTGTCCAATCATTCTCGCTGTAGTTCTTGCAGTGTGTTTCACAACAAAAAGGAGGGTTCTTAGCGCTTTGTTTGTAAAATTATGACAATTCCTTCTGGTCCAAAAATGCACCAACTTGTACTCTAGATGTTGAATACAGCTGCTTTAAATTAAAAGTGTAGTGACAGTAACAACGGAGGTAACTGATATTCACAAGATTAACATAAACCAGTATACAAAATGCACAGTACAAAGTGGTGCAGCTCTGATTTGTAACCATTGTAACTATGGTCATGTCCAGCATAAACAGCAAGCAGATATGTGATAATTCAAAGTAAAGTTTGATCTAGTAATTTAGGAAAAAAAAACACATTCAGCATAATAGTAATGTAAGAATGATGGCCAAAGGAAGGCTCGAATGAACTCATTTACATTATTTAACTTTAATGCTTCCTTAAAAAGCTAGAAAGAAAACATTCAACATCTGTTATGAAGCATATATAGTAACCAGCTCTACTTAGTGTACATTGGAGATAAAATAACTTGGTGTCATGATGTTGGCATCAGGGCAAGATAATAATCCATGGCTTCCTGTTTTTTTCTGTGACACAGATCATCCGAAGATAAAATACACTCACACCATGAAGTCACATCTGTAACAAAGTAACGGCTCGACATCCTGTGTTGTGCTTCCAGTGACATTACGTGACCTAGTTTGTTGTCTCCTAGCTGTGCTGTGCTTTCCAAGATGACCGCCATCTCTACATGGTGATGGAGTTCATGCCCGGGGGCGACCTGGTCACGCTCACCATGAACTACGACATACCTGAGAAGTGGGCTCGCTTCTACACGGCTGAAGTGGTGCTGGCGCTGAACGCCATCCACACCATGGGCTTCATCCATCGAGACGTCAAACCTGACAACATGCTGCTGGACCAACACGGACACCTCAAACTGGCAGATTTTGGCACATGCATGAAGATGGACTCGGTAGGTCAATTTTATAGTCATGTTGTTTTCAAATGTGTTGGAACTGGGTAGGGGATCAAGTTATGGACCAAGAAATCTTTAACTTTAGATGATTTTTAGTTCTTTAATGATAAATAAAGGAGTCAGCTGGATGGAGAATGAATTGACTTTCCTTTCTGAAGGCGAGTGGTCTTTTTTTTCTGTCTTTTTTTTCTGTGCCCTAGTGCACCGCCAAGTGTTCAGACTGCAAACTGAAGCTCAATGCAGCACTCTTGCATCAGGTTGTTTTTTTAAAAAAAAAAGAAAAGGCCCCAGACTTTATTGTGCTAAACAACCAATCTAGAGTAGAGCAGAGGTCCCGCCTCTGGAACGACTCAGGAAGTTTTTTTTTCACCTTTTTGTTTTTACCACAGCAATTTCTAAATAGCTGGTTCAACAAGTGGCTCCACACATTTGAGCTCTCCGAGTGTCTAAAAGTGCACAGAAAGTGTCATAAACATAGTAAACAAAATGTAGCAGAGATTTTCTTCCAGTAGTTTCAGAATATCTGGTATATTGTTAAAGTTTAGAGGTATTTATACAAGAAAAGTTTCATGGGGTCATGAAAAATAAAAAATTTATAAGGCTGACCTCAATGCTTTGAAGCTTCAATTGTTGCAAGCGTCATCAACGTCCAAATCCATATTCAAATGATTTGTTTTCTTTTTGTTTTGTTTATTTCACCTGTTAACTGGTGAAGAAAATTGAAAAAAGGTGGCAAGTGATAGACGCGGATGAGGCCGATGCCCTTAGCGCAGTTACTGATGCTCGCTTCACGTAATTAAATTGGCAGAAGAATAAAAAGGAAGTTGAAAAAGGACAGGAGAGACAAAATGTAGACCATTATCCACTGCGAGAAAGTGTTTGCTTTACATCTAGAAATCTGGCCAAACCTGTAGCATTTGAGTTATTGATAAGTTAACCCTTTTAAACTGATTTCTTTCGAAAACATGGGAAGAAGGCAATTAGGAGCATAACAAGAAATGACCCAAAGAGTCCCAATTTTTTAAAAATAATTTTCTAATAATTTTCTCTCTCTTATTAAAAGTCATTTTCTTTTTTTTTCAGGGTATTTCATGCTAAATTGCTCGTTTCCTTTGTTCCTGTGTTTTCAAATAAATCAATGTGCAAGGTGTTAGAGGTTTAAATGCTTGAGAAAGGCATCTCAATGCACTACAGCAAGACTGATGTTGATCCTGGTCTCAAAGAGTTAAAGAAACATTGTGTGCAATAGTTTACCTTCCGACTTGTCTTTCCTCTTTCTATCACTCTGTCACACACGTGCAGCTGCACTGAGTCCTACTAAAGTCTGGTCAGGTTCCCTGTGTTCTTGTAGCATCCTGTTGAAGCTTCGAATATTTTAAGTGGTTATTACAGAAGCTTCAGAGCCCTGAAAATGGTTTTCCGGACAGCTCTAGAAACCTACATTGCAGTCATGGTCCCTGCATTATATATTTGTGTGGAAATATGTTTTATTTATTGTGCTTTCTCCTCTTGCTCTACTATCCTTTTACTCTCACTGTTGTTCTCTCTACAGTGAATCTTGTGTGTTATTCTCTTTGCAGACGGGCATGGTGCACTGTGACACAGCTGTAGGCACACCAGACTACATCTCCCCCGAGGTGCTTCAGTCTCAGGGCGGTGACGGTTACTACGGCCGGGAGTGCGACTGGTGGTCTGTAGGAGTCTTTATCTATGAGCTGCTGGTCGGTAAGTGACCAATCCGTTCATTTTTGCACTGTCACAGTGCCTAACATTTCCATCTAAAAACTCAAAAGTTACACAAAACGACTTGATTTTTACAGGTGAAACTCCGTTCTATGCTGAATCCCTGGTTGGAACTTATGGGAAGATCATGAACCACAAGAACTCACTCGTCTTCCCGGATGATATAGAGATGTCTCAGAATGCCAAAGACCTCATCTGTGCCTTTCTTACTGACAGGTTTGCAAATAGCACTCTAAATCATGTAAACTAACACTTGCTTCAAAAGGAATTCAGAGCATTTCAGGCTTCCTATGTACATACACACTTCAATTTTCCTTCTCTACTCTACTACTTATGTGACTGATTGTTGGACTATGGGGCAATAAAGGGACATTGTTTGTATCACAGAACAAAACAGAAAGCGCCCACACCATAACTCATTTTTGAACTTCCTGACAAAACTCTAAAAAAAAATGGTTATAAAGATAGAAAACCTTGTATCCTGTGATTAAACATGACACTGAACATCTGTAACCTAACTCTGAATTCACACCATATAGTTTCCCGTTTGAGAGGAGCAACAGTTTAAAGAATGACAATTGTGTCAAAAATCAACTTGATTAAAACATGTCGCAAAACCCTTCTACAGTGCACCATGCTTTATTCGCCAAAGAATTTGTAATTCTGTTTCTCAGTACTTTAAAAGTTCCCCAGCTCATCTGCTGCTCTCTCCTCCAATCTTATTGGACCTTGAACAGGTCACAAAGCTAGTTGCTTTGTGACCTGAGTTGCTTCTTTATAAAATCAAAATAGAAATCCTTTAATAGCTGGGCACTGTAGTTTTTAGCTTTTTTTTCAAACTGGGGCAAAAAAGCTTTTTTCAGCTGCAGATTAATACACATTTGATGTGCCAGTGAGTATTTAAAGTATGTGGAATCGACTCCAACTAAACTACTGTGCCAAGCAATCATTGTAATAAAGAAGCTATCAGTCAGTGCAACGATGTGGCCCACAGATGTGTATTTAATATATATATATTTAATATTTATTTACTTAATGGATATTGAATGCATTTTTGGACAACTATAGAGTTCAGTGGCATAGACTATAACTTAAATCAGGCTTTGGCTCACTCATCACAAATTTAACCCTTTACTGAAACAAATGCAGTTGTGCTTAGTGCTAGTGGCTCCACTTCCTAGATGCGCCCTGGATTAGACGAGCAGCATGCTAAGTAAAAAAAGGGAGGACAAGGCAGAAAAGCCAGTGGGCCCAAAGCAAGACATCAAAAAACATTTTGACCTTTGAGTCATGTCAGGGCTTAGAAAGATGAAGGCAAAGCTTTGCCAGCAGCAGCGGCAGTGATGAGTGTAGCAGGAATCAGTGAGTAGGAAGTCATATTTAGATGCCTTGTTGTGAGAACGGGCTGTGATTGGTGTGTGACTGATTAGAAACGATGATTCAATCAGCGGGCTGTCAGCTGATTACAGCTGGGGTGTTTGACTTCTGTGTCCTGCATAAACTAACGTGCTGCTTCAATTGATGGTGGGATCAAATCATTTTTGGTTTTAGTCTATTAATGAGAATGGTTGACAAAGGGAAAATAGAATATCACCAGCTTTCTTTTTTTATTTTTATTTTTGATAGGAAAGCTTAAGTGTTTTTGATGAAATTGTCTTGAATTAGTTTGCTAAAAAACAACCTCAGTGACTCTAATCATGAGGATACAGCAGAGCTGTACGCAGCTGTCATCGAAATACAAACACTGCCATTTTTATTATAATAACACATTAAGGCTGGGTTACACCAACAAGGATTCATCTAAGATTTGCTCTGATCATAGTCATGTGTGTGATATGGCTCCTGTGTACCATTACATGTGTTTCTTCATTTTCCTGCTGCGCTCCGTTTGACTGAAATCATGTTTGAATGGAGTTTGAATCTGATATTTCGAAAAAAACGCCAGGAAACGTGGGGCAAGAAAAAGAAATCGGGGATTCTTGAAAAGTCATGGAAAAGTTTTGAAATGTTATCGATGAAAATGTGTGGGAACCCTGTAAAGAGAGGTTTAAATTGAATCTTTCTTAATGTTATGCCAGTTTTAAAGTTCGGTACAACTGGATTTAATCAGGTTTAAAAGTCAGTCCTTGTTGGTGAAATCAAGCCTAATAGTATTAAAGTTAAAAAAAAAAATTGTGTAGGTGTGGGTCATGTACTCGGTCAGTGGCCCATCCCCCTGGAAGAAACCACTTCCTGTTTACATTAGTAACTCCGCCCCCCCCGAGGGCTCAAACACAGGCCCTTTCTGCTTCAATACAGAGTGGCCTTTCATTTTGTCCTCACTGCGTTTATTTACCTTCTCACTCACTATTCTCTCACCACAGACAGAATCTCACATGTGCACGGCTGCCCAGCCACACACCCACACACACACACAAATCATGAACACTGAGCGATACATTCGTTCACCACTTAACCCACATGCTCCGTCACTGTCGCCCCGTGTTGCTGAATCATTCCTGTACCACAGTGTACCTCTCCTGTTTCTCTTCTTTCTCATGTGTTTTTCATCACTCCCCATTTTGTAATTTCTACCTTTTCTTTGTGCCACTTTCCATTTCTCCATCCTTTTTCTGGCGGAACTTTCTCCTCTGCACTCCTGCAGTTTTCTGGGCATTGAGACATGGCTTGTTGTAAGTCTGGCTTGGTTGCATGTCAGGTTTTTTCTTTTTCTTTTTTTTTTTTTTTTTGCGGGGGTTTATAAACTCTCTCTTTCTTGCTCCCCGCCCCTGCCCTCTCTTCCTCTTGGCTGGGTCTGGAATGTCCCACACGTGGCAAGCCCAAACTGCCGCACCCCTCCAGCCCTGTACCCAGCAGTGGAGGAGGGAGGAAAGGGGGACAAGAAAAAGTGTGTGGAGAGAGAGATAGAGAGAAAGACAGAGTGAGAGAGAAGGAGGGAAGGCAGCGGCAGCTCTAGCAGTCCTCTTGGAGTTGTTGATGTTGGCTCCTGCACTCTGATCCCTCTGTCCTCACTCCCTTTCTCCTCCTGGATCTTTATTATCTCGGGTTTAGAGGAGGTTCCAGTGTCCACCAGTGGTCATGCGGCTCTCCATGCTGGTCAATGTGGTCAGTGTCTGGCGGTCACTCTACTGGGCTGTGTGTTTGGGGTGACATGTTGATGGTGATGGTGGGAGGAGGGGACGAGCGGGTGTGTGTTTTGTGTTCAGGCTCTGCTCACAGTCTCGGTCCTGTTGCTGTGTGCAGGAAGGTTCGTCTGGGCCGCAACGGAGTGGATGAGATCAAATGCCACCCTTTCTTCAAGAACGACCAGTGGACCTTTGACAGCATCCGAGAGAGTAAGTTTGTGCATCTTTCTAAATATCATGAAATTCTGAAGTCCTCACAATGCAGGTGCAGACTTTTCCATCTCTGGTCATGTCCTTCTTTTTCTGCTTCTCATGGCCATATCACTTCTTTTTCTTTTGCTTATACTTCTTATCATCTCGAGCCCATTCCACCGCAGATCTGCTTCTCTTCAGCCTGAGTTCATAGTTTATTTCCATCGCTGAGCCATTGAGCCTTCATATATGGTACACATGCTCTCCATATGCTCATATCTTGCATTATATCACTGGATGCTGTGCAGAGCAGCACAGCTCAGGATGCACGAAACCTGCAGGATAACCAGCTGCATATGGAGGCCACTCCAAAAGATGAGATATGAGAGAATTGAGACAACATCAAACACTGCAGATTTTATAGGAGATGGCAACTGAGCTAATAATACACACACTGATAAAAATGAAAGGCTTTTTTAATTAAAGTCTCCACCAATAGGAGCGTGTAAACTGACTTAATGATATCAAATTTCCATTCAGCTGAGTCCTAGATGCGATCATAACAGCTGCAATGTATTTAGATTATTACATATTATTATTATTTTAATTGTTAAATGCGTAACTTGGAGAGTAATTACTTAGGAAGCAACCAAAATGTTACTGCTCCTATGAAATAATCATTTTTATTTAGTGCACAAAGTCAATATTTTTACATTCTGCAAGACCAAAAACAGATTATTTTTTTTATTATTTTTATTTATTTATTTTATTTTTATTTTATTTATTTATTTTTACTTTTTTTACCTTGACTTTTTACTAATTTAAATCATGAATGCAAAAAGCAATCACCATATATAGCCAAATTTTAAAATATTGGGTTAAAAAAAGTGTTTATATAAAGTGTACCTCTTTTGAATTTATTTCTTATAAATGTATTTAAAAAAAAAAAAAAAAAGAAGGAGAAAAGGAGAAAAAACAGTACTGGTGGGAATCACCAGAGGCCCCATGATATGATATTATTGTGATACTTAAGTCCCAGTACAATATTATGCTCAGTATTGCAATAACATATAATGCGAGTTCTAACCTTTTTATCAACCCCAAGTAATGTCCTCAAAGGAAGACTTTGTCAACATTATTTTATCCAACAAAGTTTTCAGTCTGTTTATCTAATTTTTGTTGTAGCAAAATGTATCTAGTGGACTGAAAAAGCATTTGATTTTAATATTTAATAGGCTACGAAAAGGTTAATTTGTATTTGCAATATTAATATTTTATATAATAACCAACAATCCTGATACTCAGCTTCCATGCATCTAAATATTATTACCAGGCAAAATATTGCAATACTATTCTGTATTGATCCCCCCCCCCCCCACCCCAAAAACAGACATTAAGTGATCTGGGTCAAATAAAATCAAAAACAAATAATCATTCTAAGCTTTCTATGTATCACTGCAACTGTTATGATATCTATCAGTGACATATTGAGCTCAAACTGACTGTATTCTTTTAAATGTAGCAGCCGATCGCAGCACATGGAGCACCTGTAAAGCGTCACTCTTTAATCTCCCTTTACGCAGTTGTATCAGATTAAGCATTGCCTAGGAAGGAAGGAAATAAGGAAAGGGATATATTAGGGAATGTGAACAGGACCTCTGTGTCTGTATGTAATCACATGCAGGCTCTTGCTCCCTGCCGCTCCGTCTCTCTGCTTCACCTGGCTCTGATTAAGACAACAGACAAAACTTCTGACCCAACTTCAGACTGCCTGGCAGACTGGAACACAAAACCACTACTGTGCCACTGCTGAGCTGCTCAGATCTCTTCATGTTTGCATGTCCACTCACACACTCACACACACAGACACATACAGACACACACTCACACTCACACACTCAAAACATGACCCTGCTCCTACTCAGAGCTGCATGTCGCAGCTCTCTGCGTCTGTTTAAGGTCGACTTCCTGCTGAGTGTGGCCATGACTCAGGAGCGTTTTTTTTCCATTTATGGGCTCCATTGAAGATTCTCCCTGTTGTCTTAATGTTTTTCATGTGTATTAAGCATTGAGATGGTTGAGGGACAAGCAGCCAGCACCGTGGACGGACGGATGAATGGGACGGGAGGCAGCGCCCCCCGTAGCGGCGGGCGGGGCAGGCTGTGCGGCCTGTGTGGACTGCTCTAATGAGAGGGGCGCCCCAGTTTGGAGGGCTGCTCCCGCTCTCTCACTCTCACTGTGGCCGCGGCTGCCTGTCATTAGCCACCCGCTATCAGAGAGCATTCTGGGAAGTCGTGCCACAAGGGCCTCCATGGAGTGGCCCTGTGTCTCTTTCTGTCTCACCACATTCTGGCTTTTTTTTTTCTTTTACTGCCTCTTCTTTTTTATTTCCCCTCATTTGTTTCATTCCTGTGCTTGATCTCTGCCTGCATTTTCTTCATCATCTTTGAGTCACATTTGTCACGCTGAGGGTTGCGACTTGACCTAACGGTAATGAGCTCTTTGCACAGAGCCAGGACTGCACTGGTCTGAGCAGCTCAATCCATAATGGCTGCTTTTTCTCTCAATTAGGAGCTATTTATAGGTGAAAGGACTAGCTTAGTTTTATCTGATTGGCCCTTTGACACATTCTTGTCTGCCTGTTGTGTTGTGCAGACTTTTAAAGCACGCCTGCTCTCTTCTCACAGGAGCAGGCGTTAAGGCTGAGTTTGTGAAAGGAGCCGTGTGTGGGGCACAAAGCAAGCACTGTGCGGGAAAAGGAGTGGTGTCCGCCTCACGCCAACCTGCAGAGAGCTTACTACTACAGGCAGTGCCAGAGTTGTCATACAGTTTACTCGGAAACACAAGTGTAAAAAAAGAGCTTGCTGTAGATAAAAACTTTAAATTTAAACGTGTCACCAGAATTTAATCTGTAATGGTGTCAGAGCTTGTGGTATGACATAGGTTCAATTATCTTTGCAGTTTATTACGGTTTCTGTATAATCTGGATAGTGTATAGTCGTGGACTATGCTAGGGTTATGTTATAGTTACTTTATGGCAAAAAACAGGTAAGTTATTTATGTCAGGTACAGTGCTTTAAGGCCATCAACTGCACATGACAAAAGTAGACTGGTGCAGTGTGGTTCTTGAAAAATGAAGTTAAGTCTGTGTAGGTTTCGATTACATTAGTTAGTTACAGTTAAAAGTTACAGTAATCTTCTGTGGATAACCTTCCACTTTACGTAACACAACGGCAAATATATTTTCTGCAGCTGTCGCCATATTGTAGCTCAAACATGTGTTAATGTGTGACATAATGGGTTTTGGGTACCATCATGGATGTTTGAATGTTCTGACATGTTTGAAAAAGCAGGGCAAGAAAATAAAATGGTTTCTTATAAAGTCATGGGAATGTTTTTGAAATGTTGCCCCTGCCACTGGTACTCATGTTAGTGCTTTGGGTCATCACGATTCAAAAGTGGGATACCTTGCAGACGAAGTGGCTGAGGAACTTGGGCACGTAAAAAAGCCCACTATAGATAGTCTCAGTCAGTTTATGTAAAGATCATCATTGTCTTTGCTGCCCCATGACTCTCTCTCTCTCTGTTTCTGTCATCCAGCTGTGGCTCCAGTTGTGCCCGAGCTGAACAGTGACATAGACACCAGTAACTTTGACGACATAGAGGATGATAAAGGAGATGTTGAGACCTTTCCTCCACCCAAAGCCTTTGTGGGCAACCAGCTACCATTTGTGGGCTTTACGTACTTCAAGGAAGACCAGTAAGTGTTTTTTTCTGACATCTACTTTGAGTGTCATACTCCATCTGTGCATAGAAAGGTTGTCTGGATTTGCTGACCCTATATTTATACTTTTGGTGTTGATACGGGGATTGAAACAACATGTAGCTTTTGTGTGTGGGAGTTTTTATAAGAGCCTCTGGAAAACAGGTTAAAGACAGCGCTGTGCCCTAAATGCAAGAGGCACGAAAAGACAGCTTCACACCCGTACCTTTAATACAGCCTTACACCAGTCAGACACTGTATGCCTGTTTGAGCTCCACACTGCAGCCTTGTTCTGACAGCCCCTTTTAAATGCCCTCTTTGCTTATGATGGATTCTAGTTTTTGAAAGCCTGGTTGCGATCGGGTGGGAGACGTAGTAAAAAACATGTTGGATTTATGATCCTATAGTCCTATAGTCAAGGTGTGTGTTTAGTTTTTAGGCTGATATTTATGAAGCTTTACATTAATCTGACAAAACAGTAAAGTGCAAAACAGAGCCATTTAACTCAGTAAATATAAGATAGAAGTGTGTGGGTTTTTTTTAAAAAAGGCAGAAATACAAGGCAAGGCCAATTTATTTATATAGTGCATTTCAGACCCAAAGGCAACCCAAAGTGTCAAAGTTCATTGAAGCCCAATCACAAAGCATGTCCCAAAGGGCTGTACAAATAGAAATTTAATTCAATTACAATTTCAATTTGATCTTTAAAGTGAAATGTCACTAGTCATAATTAGACTCAGAGAGCTTTACAACATTAAACACCCCTTTGTCCTTGGACCCTTGCAGCAGATAAGGAAAAAACTACCCAAAAAACCTCTTTAATGGGAAAAATGGTAGACACCTCAGGAAGACCAACTGACCAACTGTCTTCCAGGATAGTCAGATGTGCAATAGATGTCCTGTGTACATGAATATTAAGAAGGTAATAAAATGGCTTTAGATCACCCTTCCTTGTATTTTAGACATACTACACCTTTAATTGTGCATTTTAAGCTATAACTTTTCTAAAATCATCTTCCATTTTATGCCTCCAAAGATACCCATCCTCAGGAACAAGATATCCAAAGAACGCTTTGAGACAATTTCTTCAATTTTTGCACAAATTTTTCCTCCTCGACTCAATGATAAACTGATTAGAATTTGCTTGTCAAAGGTCAAGGTCACTGTGTCCGTGCGTCCATCTCATTCTTTCGAACGCAATGTCTGAAGAACACCCTGAGGGAATTTCCTCAAATTTGGCACAAACGTCCACTTGGACTCAACAATTAACTGAGTAGAATTTGGTGGTACAAAACATGTTTTTGGCCATAGTTCAAGAATTCATCTGCTAATTGCAACAAAATTTCACACAAATGTCTAATAAGATAAAAGTGATGACATTCTTGATCAAAATGTCAAAGGTCAAGTTCCCTGTGATTTAATAATGTTCTGCATAAACGTCATAACTCAGAGACAGAAGGGTCAGTTGGTGACACTAATCTCAGATGCCAGGTTGAAACTGTGCTGAGTGCTGCCAGGCTGAAGAGTGTGAAGTGTGTAAAGCATCCATGTTTTCACAGACATGAATGTAAACTGTAGCTGTAACTTGCGTGGTTCATGGAGGCACACAACCACAATGCAGTAATCGCATTATGTATGCATGCATGTCCATCTTTAAAAATTATAAACACCATGCAAGAACAGTTTAAGCTAAAGGGCACAAATTGTCTTTAAATGATCGTGAAATTGCTCATTGGTCATTATGCTGCCAAGTGGCAGAGTCATGTAATCATTCCCAGAGATAGTTGCCCACCATTACAAGTCCACCACCATGGTGGCAACAGACAGTGCGGGTTGGAGGCATCCTTTGGGTTTCTCTAAAGGTAAACCCATCCAGATGTAAGAGGAAGCCTGAAAGATCTTCAGACGTTTTGCTTTTTTTCCACAGCGCCACAGTTTTCTGCTCCATGCATGAGGTTATGGGTCTTAAGTGACTTCTGAGTGGTTATAATAATGCAATAAATGTGATGTGTGTGTCGGCAAACATTCAGTTTCCTCTTGACCACCCAGTTGGCATTATGAATCTGGTTTGGATTAAAATTCGTTACTTGGTTGCAGAAATTTGGACGTGTGCATAATGTTGGATGTTGTCGAGGTTGGAAAGTCTCTCCAGGTAAACTCAGTTATGAACATTGACGGCTCTCCTATGTCTCGTCTTTCTCTGTTAGGCTGCTGAAGGGAAGTAACAACTGCTCTGTGGAGGATTCAGAGGATAGTAAGGAAAACTCTGAGGATAAGGAATATTGCTCAGACAGTAAGAAAGAGGTAGGCTGTTTTTTTTTATATACTTTTATTGTTTTATTTTTGTGACAACATAGAGCACGACAGAACTGGGACGTTACAGCACAATCAGTGAAAATACAGAAGAAGAGGAAAAAAAGCCCAGTTCATAATTCCATATAAAGGGTTTAGGAAAGAAAAGGGAAAATTGTTAAAAGTTAGATCCCGGTATTTATCCCCCTTCTCCGTCTAAAGTCGAAGAGTCATTTTCTACATTGAGCGGATAGAGTTGATTACGTTGAAAAGAAGGAGGGGGCTCTTCTGCAGCCAGTATTTTGTGATCTTTTTTCTTTTTTTTTTTTCCCTTGCGGCTTTAATAATCTTCAAAAGGTATGTTCACTTTTACTGAGTCCTTTAGGAATGGATATTTCCAAGGTATAAAAACATAAAAGAAAAATCAATTTCAGGCCCAGAATCTCTGGGACTAAATGACCCACTCTTTTCCAAAAATGCCTCAGAGAAGTAGTTCAGATTTTAAGAAGTGGGGTTGTGTTAGGTAAATATCCATAATCAGTGTTTCGGTAGATGTTGGTCGGCACGCCCCCAGTTTGGAGAATCAGGCTGGAGTCTGACATGGAGGCTAAGCAATGTGCTACTGTGGAGGGGTCAACAAGAAAATGTCCCACCAAAAACATCAATCTCAGCTTAAGTGTGCGTTATATTGAGATTATTTTTACTGCTTTACCTTTTTGTCAGACAGGGGAGGCCATTAACAGCGTCAGTTCCCAATCTATGCTCTTGTTAAAGCCACCAGACTCCACAGAGAAAAACAGCAATTTTAGCTCGCTGAACACATCAGTTAGTTAGTTTGTGTTATTGTATGAATTTGGTGAGTCTGAACAAACCCTTTTAAACATTAAAGTCACAGATAAGCTACCTGATCGTGGCAGTAGACCAGCAGCTCCTGTGTTCAGAAATGTGAAATCTTTTTCTTTTTCAAGTCAGTCTGATTTTGAAGAGAGTGATATAACACCTTAATTTTCCCATTGGAAATTACTCTCTGACATTAAGGTAAAGCTGTTAAAATATTCTAAATATAGAGTACACTTGAACTGATATTGTATTGTATTTTTTTAGGTGGCTTAAATATGTTTTGTTGCTGACTCCTCCACAGCAGTACATTGCTTAGCTTTCATGTCGGACTTGAGCTTGCTTCTCCAAACTGGAGGCATGTCGACTTACATCTATTGTGTATAATACGCTACCTATGTATAAGTACCTCATTCAACCCCACTTCAAAACAGCTGTCCTTTAATATGAAAATGTGGTGCATGGTTTGCCAAAACAGATCCACACGCACTTTAGCAGGAGTGCTGAGGCTCGCTTAATTTGGACTTCTGGCTGTGGATAATAATGAAAATGGTCCAATTTTTCCAGCAGAAACAAAAAGTCTGTGGAAGTAGACCGTGTTGTTTCCCAAACATGAAGCCATGTTTCCTCTGATATTACCGTGTTAGTTTCCTTTTTTTCCAAGGGCTGCCTCATGTAATAGTTTTAATAGAGGGAGGTGTTTTTAGTGTGTGGTCTTAATATTACAGTAACAGAAGAGAGATAAGAGACATAAAATAAAAGATGGACATAATCATTAAATTAACTATTTTCATTTTCTGGTCATCTGTCTAAGCAGTTGCAGAAAAAGCTTCATCAGCTGGAGGAGCAGGTCAACCATGAGATGCAGGCCAAAGACGAGCTGGAGCAGAAGTGCAAGTACGACCGGACAAATAACACAAACGGAGCTGAGCACCATCAGTGACTTTTTTTCTACAAACACAATAATACACAACAATAACCCCCAACCCTGGTGGCACCCCAATCACATATCACTTTATAATTGGCCTTAGAGAATCTACTAAAAAAGAAAATAAAGAAATTATTGATTATAAATTGATTATAACCACATTCTTTCAAATCTTTTGGAATAATTACTATTAACAAAACAGACCATCCCTGAAAAGATTAGGATTCATGTAGTATGCTATCTGTTGTATGAGGCAGGAAATGCATTTGATTGCTTTACACAACAGGAAGGGATATCCCATCCTACAAAGTTGAAGATATCAGAGTTTCTGATGATGGTAGAAGTTAAAAATAATGGAAAAGAAAAACACTTTCAGCACGTTCCATCACAAAAGTAAAAGAACACCTGGATGATGATCTGGTATTTGTTTCTGGTGCCTCTTAATTCAGTGGTTTGTTGGAAGAACTCTGTAATAAATCTGTTCTTTTTCCCCAGAAATGCCACCAACCGTTTAGACAAGCTGGTCAAAGAATTAGACAAGGAGGTAAGGATGGATGGATCGTATTTCAACCATGTACCTGAGGTGATAAAGTAGGTGGTTCGTTCCAATCACATCCTTTGTGATTCCCTCTCTGATCAGATGAGCAGCAGGCAGAAAGTCGAGGCCTCGCTGAGGCAGCTGGAGAGAGAGAGAGCTCTGCTGCAGCACCAGAGCGCCGAGAACCTGCGCAAGGTGGAGATCGAAAGTGACAGAAAACGCAGCCTGGAGAACGAATGTGAGTTCATCTGCAATATAGTATCCAAACATTAAGCTTAAAACTGCTGAATAGGACTAAAAAAATATGTTTCTAATTCTTTTAATGCCATGATTTTTATCATATGCGGAGAAATTGGCCATTAGTAGCCTATATTTACATATGTAGGTCTGTAGTTGTTTTCATTTTCATACATTTTACTTGCAAAATTGTTCTAACATGTCAGTCTGCGTGTTAAACTCATTAAAAAATTGTAATAAACCGTGAGGAGCTCTTTTGGTGTGTATCACTGTATATATTCTATATGGCCGTATGTGCTGGCTATCAGTGGGTGGATGGTGGTGTTTCCAGAGTCCACTGGATGTGTTATATCACATACTGCATTAACTCTTTTATTTTTCTGTGTACATATTAGTGAACAACCTGAGGGACCAGCTGGAGGATCTTAGGAAAAAGAACCAAAACTCCCAGATCTCCAATGAGAAAAACATCCAGCTGCAAAAACAAGTGAGAAGAAGCTTTTAAATTTCTACTCACTTGATTATTTCTTGTAATGCTTCACTGTAGTAGTTGTACTTATGTACATCAAACATGCTAATAATCATATTCAAGCAAGCAACTGTAAATGCCGTTTTTTTTTATTCCTCTGTTCTTTCCTCATTAAATCCCTTTTAATTTTGCTGTTCGCTGACCCAGTTTAGCCTGTAGGGACAATTTCCATCCTCTCTGTTTCTCATCTGTAGCTCGAGGAGGTCAACGCTGTGCTGCAGGCTGAGCAGGAGGCGACAGCGCGGCTCAAGAAGAGTCAGGCAGAGGCGCAGAAACAGGCTCAGAGCCTGGAGGTCAGCCTCAGGGAGATGCAGGAAAAGTGCAGCCAGCTTGAAAACAGCAGAATGGAACTGGAAAAGCAGCTGATGGGACTGCAGGCCGAGCTGGAGGAGGAGAGGAGAGACCGCAACCTCAAGACAGAAACTATTACTGACCTGCAGGGTAAGATATGGCTGTTAATTACACTCTGAAAGTACTGGAATAAGAAGTTCCTAGTAGTTTAAAAGTGAGACTATGTCACTTACAAACAAAAACACTGAGTTTATAAGCAATCGAACACATCATCAAGTTCATTACAGTCAAAGATGTTGTTGCTACAGCTTTACTTAATTATGTATGACCAGTAGTTTATGGCGGCCAGTGTTGGCAAACTGTAGAGAAACTTTGCTGCATTATAGACATTAAAGGAGTTTGTTTGCTGACTTAATGACTCTTTTCACTTAGCTTTACTGCTACAATAGCTTAGTGTTTTAGCTATAGCTAAACATTACTCCGTAAACTGCCAGTGGGCACAACATTTAAAGAAAAATATATAAATTGTCAAAAAATTATTAGGAAAATATTTGAAAAACTGTCAAACATAAACATTAGCTAAATGCTAGAAAAAATAGTGGCAGAATGTTAGAAAAAAATGCTGGAAAAATATTGTAAAGAAAGAAAATATTTGTGAAATGCTGGCAAAATATCAATAAAATGTTGGGAAAAATTACTCCTAAAATGTTGGCAAAATATTTGTAAAACATTGGGGAAAAAAATGTCAGTAAAATGTCAAATATGTAGGAAAATATTATATAATATATAATGGAAAAATATAAGTAAAATATTTGAAACGTGTCCAAGTAAAATATTTGAAACGTGTCCAAAGGTGGATACAAATGTTCTGGAGACAAATTAATTAAAATGTAGGAAATAAATTCGCAAAATGTAGGAAATAAATTAGTAAAATGTTGGAAGATTTTCTGCAAGGCATTGTAGGTTAATTATTAGTAAAATATCAAAGGATGTTGGAAATATATTAGTAAAATGTCTAAGTCTAACTTTAAAAGTCTGTTTACACACATAGCCTGCATGCAGGGGTTAGAAATTTCCAATATGGAGAAGAAAAACACGTTTTAAATGTAGCTGTTAAATTTTTATTCAGCAATCACCATCTTAGCAACCAGCCAACAACCATTACTTAGAAGCCTTTTATAATCAAGTCTTTTATGTGTCTATTAAAATGTTATAAAGGGCCAGTCTGAACTGTTAATTCACTGCCATAACTGCAGGTAATCATATAACTGTGATCTTCATGGGCTCATTCAGTAAACATCTCCTCAGTAGCAGGAAAAAGTTCTTACACAACTTGAAGCAGGAGGCTGGACATGGTTATTAGATGTGAATCGTTGTTTTGGACCAGGCCTTGGGAAATATCAGATCATAGGTGGAAACATCTGTTCAAAAGGCCGAGAATGAAGCAAGAGGCTGTGAAAGCCAAAGCCGGACTAGAGCCAGCACCTCTTGTGAGACGCTGTTTGGAAACTTGAATGTGCTCAGTCCATGCAGAGAGGCCAGCCGCTGAGGTCAGAGGGGACATATCCAAACAAAAGTGTTGCCTGTTTGCTGCAATGCCTCATACTTTTTTTTTTCCTGGTAAAACTCTCCATGTGGGTGGAGGGAAAATAAACATTAAGTGAGTTGTTTTTCATATATTGGGAGGCTGAACATGTTCAGAAGCATTCTGTAATGTCTCTTTTAAGACCTTGTCTGTTTCTTATAGTTTTTGCATATACTGCATATTCTTCAAGTCCTCCTGTATTCTCTCTATGATTTATTTGTTATTATTTCCTTTTCTCTCAGGGCGAATCTCTGGCCTGGAAGAAGAGGTGAAAGAGGTGAAGTCATCCCTCTCTAAGGTCCAGACTGAAAAGAAGCAGCTACATGAGAAGCTCAATGAGCTTGAGAAGGTGGGTAGTCATTTCTAATTAATATATATACTGATGTAAATAGATATTTAAGTCTACCCCGAGAGATAAACCCAACTGCAGACTTCAGTTTGACATTTTTAGATTATAGTAATGTTGTTTCCCAGCATTTTAAAAAGGTATCTTTGGCTGTTCCCCTGCAAAAAGTTCATTCAATACAAAATATTCCTATGTAATGATCCCCAAAAGAAAACCTAATAACCCCTTTGATTCTACAGGTGAAGAGCAATCAAGAGATCGACTTGACATTCAAGCTGAAGTCGCTCCAGCAGAGTCTGGAGCAGGAGGAGGCAGAACACAAGGCCACCAAAGCCAAGCTTGCAGACAAAAACAAGATCTACCAGACCATTGAGGAGGCAAAGTCTGAGGCCTATAAAGGTGAGGAGCGAGTGTGAGGACAAAAGAGTGAAAGATAATTGCAGGATTGATAAAATGCCTTCATTAACGCTTGGTGGTGGGATGTTTAGTTGCATCCTTTTGAGCAGAGTTTTTTCACTACTCAAACTGCAGATGACTCAAAGTCTTTTTAACAGTCCCGACTTTCCAGCACTTCAACTAATTTCAGCATGTCTCCCCTCTTTTTTATCTTCCTCTATACTGTCCAGTGTTTCCCACAGAGTGAGAAACTATGTGTGGCAGTAGCTGATGACATTTTATCAGTCTGTATCCACTTCTCTAAATAAGGACAGCAGTAGTTAGAGGACTTTTATTAACAAGGTTGATAATTGATCTGTTGATCTGTTCAGAGCTGATCTGATCTGATCTGATTGGTGGATTAGCAGCAGCGTTTGAAAGCTATTTTTTAGACTTAGCGTAATTAACGGTTAAGTTTCACTTTCACTGTGTCTGACATTCTGCTGCTTCATCTGTGCCCAGAGTACACTGCGCTGCAAGAGTGTGGTGCGATGGACAAGCGATCAGTACATATATTCCATTAGCGCATCTCATGAACCGTCCAACTCCAAAAATATAAAATCATTACATGGTGATAGATGTTTTAATTATGGTAGACCGCCACAAATAAATGAACTTTTGGAAAACCACCACTTATTCATGCTTAGTCCACCAAGTAAATCAAAAAACAACAACAACAAAAAAATCTGACATTTTGAAACAATGAGTGGTGCAGTAATACTACTGTTATGCACTCACAGCTATGTGTTGTAAAATATTTTACAACAGCTTTAAATGTGGTTCGAGCAATTGTAATCTGGGATCGGAGCTATCTGTTTCATAAAGAAATATATTTTATGTAGCTAAATATTGAGATAAAACAGAAAGGAACTGTGGTATTATCAATAATTAAAGTGGAAAAGTGGCTTTAGTTATTTATGAAGGCTGAAGAGGAAATGAAAGATCACTTGGAAAAGGGATGATTAATGTAGTGGACCTTGGAAAAGCTGCATTTCTTGACAGGAAACTGTAACCGATCAGCCTTCATATAACAGTACTTTGCTTTGGTTGTTCTTCAGGCACCCGGCCATTTATCTGGCGCTCCGAGCAGGTTCAGTCAGAGGCAAAAATCGTTTTGTCAATACTGTGGTATTGAGCACAGGCTAAATCACCCTCCTGATAGTTTTCCTGGTTGTTTTGTTTGGTCCAGAGATGGAGTGCACGCTGCAGGAAGAGCGTAACTTGAAGTTACAGGTGGAGGCAAAGCTGCTGCAACAGGAGAAAGACCTCTCCATGCTGGACCACGACTACAAGCAGACGCAGCACAAACTGGAAGAGCTGCGGGCACAGAAGGAGAAACTTTCTGAAGAGGTGAGTCATATTCTTTCAGTTAATCACTTGATAGAAATTCAATTTGCAAGTATTTTTAAACTCTGTTCAAATGGTTTCACTAATTCTTATCAAATAAAAATGACAGCATTAGGTTTGGTTTTCCATTTTGAATCTTCGCAGCTTTTCAGTATCACATTTCCTCATATTGTAAGTGAGTTTGATTTTAAGCTGATGTTCATGAACTGATGTTCATGTTGCTCTCAGCCAGTTGGAACATTCAAGTAGAAAACAATGCAATTAAAGTGACACTCACTTGTGTTGTAATCAGTGTATTTGTTCCTTTTTACACATTTGAAAATTAAAAAAGGATGAACTACAAAATTCGACATGGAATGTGAAGGAGAATTGCATAAAAACCCTGCAGGTGTATTATATGTGGCATTCAATGAGCATCATATAATCACAACTATGTAATATACACTATTTGTATGTATCTGTCAATAATCTTACACATAGTAAAAAACAAAACAAAGACATAGTTTAGTATTACAATATATCCCTAAAATCCCCATCTGGTACACAATAATAACTGAGTCAGTCACAGGATACACACACACACACACACACACACACACACACACACACCAAGAGGACACGTTGTTAGAGCAAATAAGGACAAAAACACATGAAGTAATCCCTTCAAATTATCTATCTTTTTGAAGACAGTATCTGTATTCTGACCACCAGTTTAAACTGTAATGTAGGAATACAGTAACTCACATATGATAATCCATAATGAACATGATCACTACTTGCAGCCCGAACTCTCTGTTCTGCAGCTTGAATTGTTCCCTGTATGTCCCCTTAACTGTCAAACAATGCCATCACTGTAAGTGTTTCTATATGTGTGTGTGTGTGTGTGTGTGTGTGTGTTAATGCAGGTGAAGAACGTGAACTTGCGTCTGGAGCAGGAGATCCACGTGCGAAGTTTGAGTCAGAGCGATCTGAAGATGCAGAACCAGCAGGTGTCGGTGCTCCGCTCATCAGAGAAGCAGCTCAAACAGGAGCTCAACCACCTGCTGGACATGAAGCAGTTCCTGGAGAAGCAGAACCAGGAACTACGCAGGTCAAACACACAGAATCACATTAGGAGCATAATGCACATTGAACATAAACACACAGTGCAGCTCAGTTTGCTGTAACGCTGTTGGCAAATTGTTGTTGAGTCTCATACATCATATCTGGTTTGAGGAAAGTGTTTTGGATCTGGTTGTTTGTTGGCCAGCACCAGTGATTGACAGATTGTTGGTGCTTTTCCAGGGAGAAGCAGGAGGCTGGTGACCAGCTGAAGGAGCTGAAGGACCAACTGGAGGCTGAGCAGTATTTCACAGTAATTCCAAACAACAACTTCTTTTGTGCACCTTGTTTACAAGCAGTCGTGACAGCCATATATTCCAGTCAGTAAGATAGCTTTATATTGCCAGACTAGTAAAAGCAGTTGACATAGATATACAAAATGGGGCTTGAATGGGGAAATGAGCATAAAAGAAGTTTGTTTTCCATCTGTGTCAAGAATTTGTGATGTGAAATGACCTGAATCAGCTGTTTCCCTCCCCAGACTCTTTACAAGACGCAGATCCGTGAGCTGAAGGACGAGCGTGACGAGAGGAATAAGCTGTACAAAGAGTTGCAGCAACAGCTGTCAGAATATCAGGAGGAGAGGTAACCAGTCCAAACACTATAACCACAGATTATTCCTTTTTAAACAACATACCGATTCATCGCTTTGGCTGATTAATCAGTGCAGTTATGATGTTTTACAAAGTGTCGTTATCGGCTGAACTTGCCTCCAATTGTGGCCCATAACCGTGCAGCCTCTACCAGTCACATAGGGACTCATATCATTGACCAGAGCTGAATGGATGATGTTAACTGGGGCAAAAAGGAGCTGAGTGAATGCCACCACCTCATGTTTCAAATTAAAACCCCTCATTTTCAAATAAAAGCCCTCTAGTGTTTCACATGCAGTCTAGCCATGTTTTGACCTCATGTTGTTTTTTTCTATGTTTTATTAATCAATGAGAAAGTATTTCAAGTAAAATTGCATTTAAAAAAATACTCAATTCTTAAGTATTTTGTTTCAAAATATATTTTATTTTATTTTTTACCAATCAAAACATAGAATTTCTAGTTGACTTTGAGGAAAATCAATGGCTCAAAAAGATTTTTTTCATGTGTGTTATTTATGTTTATTTAATTATTTATTATTTAGACTTAGATGTTTAGTTCATTTCTGACACTGTCAAGTACAGCAGCGGCGTCTTTTTAATATAACTATCGTTATAATATCAGACTTTAAAAATCCAATATTGGTCAACCTCCAGTACACATAAAACACCTTCTGACATAATGAGAAAAAAATGAAACCAAAGCAAAGTTCAGATTTAACCCGACATAAGACACAAACATGCAAAGAGGAAAATGTTACATCATATGAAATAAAAAGTATAAACCATGTAACAGTTTGTTAGGCATAAAATTGAAGTGTCATAAAAAGAATGTAAAAAACTTATATGTTGTTGTTATATGTTTTACAGGTAAATGTCAGTGGCAGTGAAGCATCCACAGAATAACACCACATAGATAACATTTATCTGTTTTTCAGAGAATGTAACAGACTTTCCAGATTAGTGTTATTTGCCCTCTCTAAATTCATCTCACAGCAAACATGGAGAACTTGACCTTTATTGAATGAACGAAGCAGATTAGCAGCGCTCCCAAATACACTGCAGCCAAAGATCACTGCGGATAAGAAGTTAAACTCAGATCCAGAGTAACTCTCACTTGGTAAATCGCGCATGGACAAAAAGGTCATTCAGAATTGAATTTTTGATCACACTATAGGCGGTCTATTCATGAGTGGCATGAAAAACAGCAGGGATTTTGGCAGTTTTAAAGAATTATCCAGTTCATCATTTTAATATTATGATAATAACAGTTCCTTCCCCTCCGCCTGCCACAGGGATTCCCTCACGGCGCAGCTGGAAGCCAGTTTGACCAAGGCGGACTCTGAGCAGCTGGCTCGCTCCATCGCTGAGGAGCAGTACTCTGATCTGGAGAAGGAGAAGATCATGAAAGAGCTGGAGATAAAAGACATGATGGCGAGACACAAACAGGAGCTCAGCGACAAGGAGGCCACCATCAGCTCGGTGAGATCAGAGTCATGTTTAGTTCATTACATCCAGGAAGGATATGGTGTTTAAATGGTAATAAAGGACGTCGAATTAAAACATACAAAGTCAGACATCCTAGACTTCACGTATCATTGAAAAAGACAAATGACACACTAAATGTAATCAATAAAGAGATGAAAAAATATAAAAAACATTTTAAAGAATGTAGTAGACAGATAACCAAATTATTGGTTTTGGTGATGTATGGTAGTTAAACTTCTGTTATTATTTACACATGTTCTATATAAATGACTGTTGACAATCACAGCTAGAAGAGTCCAACCGCACCCTGACGGTGGATGTGGCCAACCTGGCCAGTGAGAAAGAGGAGCTCAACAACCAGCTGAAAGACATGCAGCAACGTGAGTGTCATTTGGAGTTAACGAGCCCCACATAAAGAGAGCAGATTTCTACCGGAATGACATTTCCCTCACTCCTGGAAAATGTGTAAAAAGCTGTCTTAACATATCCGGATGATTTATGGAGAGGGGGCTGTAAAAATGTCATGGATGGCAACCATTAATCTCTTCATCAGGGAACCAGAACAGCAGAATATTGGCCTTCAAACATGCGCTATAATTTATGGATTACTTTTCTAAAACTTAAGTAAGTAAAGTACATGAGCCCTGAATTAATATTCGTATCTGCTATTTATACAGAGCTCCAGAAATCCAAGGAGGAGGAGAAGCAGATGAACTCGCTCAAAGTGTCCTTTGAAAAGCTTCTGCAGAATGAAAGGACGCTAAAAATTCAGGTGTGTGTCTGGGCGCCTACACAGGTCTGGAATATTTTCTGTACTTTTCTTCCTTTTGCTGTCTGACTTTTCACGACTGTTATGTCACATCATTTGTTGTTAAGAATAATGTTCAGCTGCAGGCTTGTGTTGAACTCCGGGCAAAATCACTGAGATCTGAAACAAGTTTTATAAATTCTATCTTGCAGCAGCATTGATATTCTTGCTGGCCTCTCCGTGTATTTACTGAATCTACAAGTAGATCCCCAAAAAGCTAAATTGCAGTGTTTTTGCTCCCAGGCTGTCAACAAGCTGGCCGAGGTGATGAACAGGAGGGAGACGGTGGGAAGAGGCCACAGGAGTAACGACACTGAGGTGCACAGGAAGGAGAAGGAGAACAGGAAGCTGCAGCTGGAGCTGAGAGCAGAGAAGGAGAAACTCAACAGCACCATCATCAAATACCAGAGAGAGCTGACAGAGATGCAGGCGGTCAGTACGGCGACACTGTACACCAGCATACCAACAAACAAAAAGCATGAATATAAACACATTAACTTGTGTGCAAACATTTTTTATGACTCCACGCCGGCGATAACCGAGGCCGGAGGAGTTATGTTTCCAGGTTGTCCGTCAATCTGTAAGTCCCGCACATTCTTGTGAACGCGATTTCTCAAGAATGCCTTATGGGGATTTCTTCGAAATTGGCACAAACGTGCACTTGGAATAAATAATGAGCTGATTAGGTTTTGGTGGTCAAAGGTCAAGGTCCAGGTCCCTGTAATCTTGTCTGTGTTATTCTTGTGAATGCAGTATCTTAAGAAAACCTAATGTAATTTTTTTTTCAGATTTGGCACAAATGTTTGACTTTGCGTTCATCTCATTCTTGTGAAAGCAATATCTCAAGAACATCTGGAGGGAATTTCTTCAAATTTGGAACAAACATTCACTTGGACACAATGATGAGCTGATTAGAATTTGGTGTTCAAAGGTCAAAGTCACTGTGAACTGGCATCTGTCTTATTTTTGTGACTGCAATGAAGATGGCTTGAGGGAGTTTCCTCAAATTAGGCACAGACGTCTACTTGGACACTTTAATGAGCTGATTAGAATATGGTGGTCGAAGATCAAGGATCAAGGTCACACTGACCTCACATAACATGACTCAAGAACCTTGGGTGTCCACTTTAAAAGTGTGCTGATTATAAAGATCTTCTGTGCTGCGGGAGGGTAACGTGTGTGAAGCATCCATTTCACAGACATTTAAATCCTGCTCATGTCTGTTCTTCAGCTGATAGCAGAGGAGAACCAGGTGCGTCTGGAGCTGCAGATGGCGTTGGACAGCAAAGACAGTGACATCGAGCAGCTTCGTTGCCAGATCACTTCCCTCAGCGTTCACTCTCTGGACTCCACCAGCATCAGCAGTGGCAACGACCTGGAAATGGGTGACGGATACCCAGGTAACAAACAAAGGAGACTTTACCTCACAACATGTACACAGAACAAAAATATAAACAAAACACTTATGTTTTTTCCCCCATTTTTATTAGTTGAAATAAAAGATTTAATACCTTTTTTTATGCACACAAAAGACTTTGATTTTTGTTCGCAAATGTGTTTCTGAACCCATGTTAGTGAGCCCTTTGCCAACATAATCCATCCAAAGGTGTGGCTGTCATGGATTAAGACCATCTTGCAGGTGAAAAAGCTGGATGTGGGGGTCCTGGGGTTGCTCACGAGCCTAGTTGGATGTACTGCCAAATTCTCAGAAATGGCATTGGAGACAGCTTTTGCTAGGGAAATTAACATTTAATTCAAAGATAAAACTGTACTTCTTTTAAATTTTCACTTTCATCGTGCCCATGCCAAAACACAAGTGTCATTTTTTTTTCAGGATCTTGATATGCCACGCCTGTCAGGTGGATTGATTATGGATTATTTTGGCAAAGTGCTCACTAACATAGATTTAAACCATTTGTGAGCAAAAGTCTTTTGCATGCAAAGAAAAAGTCCTAATTCTATTACTTCAACACATGAAAAATTGGAGCAAAAATAACTGTTGCATTTATATTTTTGTTTGGTGTACATACAAACACTTAAAGCCAGTCAGCAAAATACCCCTCTGCATGCACTTCCTGCATCCCCCCTCCTGCGGTCTCTCTTCCTGAGTTCTCGCTGTTTCCTTTGTTTTCACTTTGAGTCTCTTCCAGGCCAATTGTTTGTGACCTTTTCCTCTTTATGCTTCTTCCTCTCCCACCTCATTTCATCTCAACGTCTCTCTTCGGTGTCCGGCACAGTGCGCATTACTCACTCTCACACCTCCGAATCAATGTCCTTCACCTACCAGCGCACACACAAATCTGTCTGCATCGACACACGACCCGACCTTCACTCTGCTCACTCTCTCTTCAACTCTGACTCTGAGGACGAAGAAGAATGTGATGGGCAGGTCGAGCAGGGCCACCGTCCCCTGGCCCTCACCTACGAACAGCCCACTGAGGCTGACTCTGCAGGTGACCCTGCATGGCAGTTCAAACCTGTGATTGGGAGGCAAATGCAGTTGAACTAACATTTTTTTAAAACGTGATCCATCATAGTATTTCAAGTGTTTTTTTTCCTAAATTAATTGAATTGAGAGAGAAATACCCCCCAACCTCAGTTTAACCCAGCAAAGTTTCCGCTAATCCCTTTACTCTGTTGCCTCTGTCTCTGCTGTGCTTTAATCCTTTTTACTGTTCACTGGACATGTGCATACTCACAGCTTGATGCCGGCCTGCTTTGCTCAGATTCATCCCACTGCAAAAGATGTGGGAATTTTTCCAAGAGTTTAGTATGTGTGAAGTTTTTCTTAATGAAAAAGCTCTCCATTTGAGTTTATTTTTCCTCACCTGGGGCCGTATTCACAAAGTTTTCTAGTAATAAGAGTTGCTCCTAGTGATGAAATTCTCCAAACAACCTTAAGATTCAGATTTTCTAGGAATTTAAGTTTATACTAGATCCTGGTAAAGATAAAACTTATTCACAAAGCGTGTTAGCGCTAAAGAGAGCTTCTTAGGTTCAAAACTGTTTGGAGTCGGGAGATGGGTTTTTCAAGAGGCTTAAGAGTTTCTTAATCAGAGGAGAAAATGGCAGAAACACAGAGAAAAATGATCCAAACAGTGAATTACAGTGAACTAATGAAATGCTACAGATTAGATGGTGGAGTGATAATGTTTGTGGTTGATCTAATTGAGGATGCCTTCACATTTCCCACTCAATGATGTAACAGTATAACGCCAGAAATAAAGTGATCACACCACAACCACAGCTGGCAACTGGAAAAATGCAGCAGTGCAGCAGTGTGATCACACAAAATCACTTTTACAGTCTAATATTACAGTTTATGTTATCTCCACTGGGTGTCCACACCTTGTAGGCTCACAAAGGGCCATGTCTGTGACAACCAATCACATCTGTTAAAAGAATGCATCACACCTAACAGCAGTGCGATCATACAAAAAGTGCTTCCACCGTCTCATATTGTGATGCAGGTCATGTTATTTCCACTGGGTTGCCACACCTTAAAGGCTCACAAAAGGGTGTGTCTGTGACAACCAATCACATCTGTTGAAAGAATGCATGCAGGGTCAAGGGTCTTCCTAACCAAAGTAAAAGTTTTTGTCCCTTCCTTGCCCAGAGTCGCTCTGTGACCTTTCACTCCTAAGCTAGGACTCCTTGTTAAAAATTTAAGGCTACATTAGGAGCTCTCTGGGAGTTTTCTCATGCTTGTGAATACAACTCCAGACTCCCTCCATGTTTTGTGCTGCAGATTCTTAATAATCCTTACAGCTCACACTGACTGATCTGCCGTTGAAAGCAAGTAGCAAAACTTCCTGCCACTTACCCTTTGGTTTAAAGGAAGGAATAATTTTCTCTCCATGTGGTGAGGTACTGTTTAAAGAAAATGTCACCATTTCAAAATGTCAAGGTGTTGTTGTAAGTGGTTCACATGCTTGAAGGCAAGTCTCCTCTTTGTGTTCACATCTTCCTGTTTTTTTTCTTCAAACTAGACTCCAGGCTGGAGGGCTGGATTTCACTTCCTACCAAGAACACAAAGCGGTTTGGCTGGGACAAAAAAGTAACATATCTACCACTATATCTCATACATACAGATTTGTTTTCTTAGTAATCACCATGACCATTGAGTCATTTCCCACCCTAATGGTTTGGCCTTGGTTGTCTTTTCCTTTAAAGTATATAGTTGTGAGCAGTAAGAAGATCCTGTTCTACAACAGCGAGCTGGACCGAGAGCAGGCCAACCCTTTTATGACCCTGGACATCGAGTGAGTCATTTGCAGCAGTGTTTGAACATATAATGACATAAATTTAAAATAATGCTAAAATGTACTCATAAAGCACTTAGCAGTACTACCCTACCGGAATCACTACTATTTTGGTCAAAATTAAGTTATAAATGAAATGGGTTTTTATGGCATAAAAATTACGTTTTACCTTTAATACTTTTTAATAAGTGCATTGCCAATTTTCTACTTAGAACACTTTTTTAACAGTTTTTTCAGTTTCTCTGGCGCAGTTGCTGTGGTTAGCCTTCAGAGTAGTCAAAGATCCTGCATCAATGCTAGCAGCTCTGTGAGGGTGTTCTTAGACACAGAAGCACTTTGAGTTAAATGCTAATGTCATCATGCCAACAAGCTTACACTTTACACTTACAGTTTACCATCTTCACCATCTCAGAAGAGTGTGTTAGCATGCTAAAATTTCCTTATTACCAGCAAACACGTAGTAAAGCTGAGGCTGGTGGGAAAGTCATTCATTTTGAAGATATTTGGACATAAACCAAAGTATTGGACAAATTTAAATTTTAACCTGATGTTGGTGCTAAATGAAAAGTCCAGGGAGCACACAAACTATAACATATTATCCCGAGGGAGACAAGAATATTTGTGCCAAATAATATCGCAGTCCTTTTGATAGGTGTCGAGACATTTTACTGAAAACTTAAAAAAAAAGATGTAAACCTCATGGTGGCACTGTAGGAAAAGTCAAGAGATCTGTCCAGACCAAAGTGGTGGACAGCCATGCTGCTGCAGTGGCTAAAAGCAAAAGTAAAATACAGATTAAAAACAAAGACAGACTTAAAAACAAGCAGTTAAAAAACAATGACTGAATAAAAATCAGCAGAATAAATGCGCTTGGGTCTACTCTTAACTCTTCCATTTCTTTTCCTCCCACAGTAAGCTGTTTCATGTCCGACCTGTCACTCATACTGATGTGTACCGTGCAGATGCCAAAGAAATCCCAAGGATATTCCAGGTAATGGGCACGGACACTTGCTGTTGCAGTCTCTTTGTTTCCCCTCTCCCTCTGTCCAGACTGCCAGTATTATTCAGGTTTACTCAATTCAACTGTCTGCCTCAATAAATCCTCAATAAAACTCCTTTCCCTTTCTTCTCCCTCCTTAGATCCTTTACGCCAATGAAGGCGAGATTAAACGTGATCAGGAGGTTGTTGTGGAGCCTGCGACGTTTGGTGAACGTCCCTCCTACATCAGCCATAAGGGCCATGAGTTCATAATCACTCTGTACCACTTCCCCTCCAGCTGTGAGGCCTGCACCCGGCCCCTGTGGCATGTCTTCAAGCCCCCGCCGGCCCTCGAGTGCCGCCGCTGTCACACCAAGTGCCACAAAGATCACCTGGACAGAAAGGAGGAAGTGATTGTTCCCTGCAAGGGTCAGTACACTCAGTCAGGAGATAATAGAAAACTTAACTGTGGTGTAAGAATGTTCTACAGCATTAAGATGTACACCACCGCCATTGTGCTTGTTTCGGCACCTGTTAGATGCTTCGGACTATTGACTTTAGAGCATTTTTTCATTCATAATTGAAGATAAACTATGCAGGACTTTCCTAAGAACAATGTCTATATGTATTTACTGTGCTCTGTAGACTGTGCCTGTATTTTCGTATTTTCTTCTTTCTTTGATGCTTTTTTTGCACAGCAAACAGTTGAGATCAGAACTTTTTAAAATGGTAACCACTTTGGGTCAGACCGTAAGCAGTTCACATCAAAGAGGAAGCTACAAAAATTGTGGATACAGTGCAGAAAAAAACAATAAAACAAAAGGCGCAAACATAGGGCGGTGAAACACCATGCGGATAAAGATGGGATTGGCTTTCAGTTTTACTTGCGATTCTGTTCACAACAATTCATCCAAAAATATTTAATTTACACAAAAAAGAATAAAAGTAGAAAATTCATAAATTTTAGAAGCTGGGACCAGAAAATGTTTTCCATTTTTGCTCGAAAAAAAACTGAAAGGATTATATCCCTTACAAGGTTCCCACAGTCATAGAAAACCTGGAAAAGTCATTATATTCCACAGTCTTGTTTTCCAGGCCTGGAAAGGTATGCAATTAAAAAAAAACCTTGAAAGTACTGAAAAAGTCACAGATTTTGTTGTGTGTAATGAAGTTGTTCCAGTAATCTTCTGTGGATAACTGTCCATGTAATGTAACATGACAGCAAATGTATTTTCTGCAGCTGTTGACGTAACATTGCTCTATTACCTCTTGAAGTGAGATGTTTTGTTTAGCATCACGCGGATCTTTATTTTCTCCCTGCATTCCATCTTTCACTTGACGCACGGCAGCTAGCTGGTGTTATGTTTGAATCTGATATGTTGTGCGTTGATGTTTGAATCACACCGGGCAAATGTGTGTCTAACACAACATTACCACAATGTACAGCCTGTAATTTCACCATGGAATTTATCCAAATAATGACATCTATATTTCAGTGTTGGTATTATTGATGCGTTTTAAGATTTCTTGATTTGATTACTTTGTAAAAATGCCTGTGAAAACCGCAGAGCTCTTGTTTCTTATCTGTTTTTTAAATCTCTTCCTTTAACAGTGAACTATGACATGTCCACTGCCAAAGAGCTGCTTCTGCTGACCAACTCTCCGGAGGAGCAGCAGCGTTGGGTCAGTCACCTTCTTAAACGCATCCCAAGGAAACACCCGACAATGAGTCCTCCCTCTGCAGCACAGAACAGCCTTCCCGAAGCAACGTCACGCTCATCTCCGCAAGTGTCCCCGAGACCTTCACCCAGGGGTTCACCTCATATGTCCGCGAGACATCGGGGAGCCATCAAGATCCAGCCCAGCAGACAGCAGCAGCCATCAGGGAAGCCCAGGTGAGGATGGGGAAGATTTTACTGCATATAAAAGATATTTAAATTATTATTAAAGTTTGGGTTTTTTTCTTAAGGGTTTTTTTTTTTTATTAAAACTAAAAAATGTATTCACATTCCAAATAGTATATCAGCTATGTTGCAAAAAAAAAGGCAAAAGTCAATATTAAGCCAAAAGCCGCCTGCACAGTGGGAAAATGTTCCCCAGGAAAATAATTTAGTGAGGACAGTATAACATTTCAACACCCGCTGGAGACATAATGTCAAGACTTTATCGCTCTACTGAAAATATCTTCTCTGAGAGCATTGAAACTCCACAAATGCATCTTTCTGTTTTTATTGTTAAAAAAACAGACAACAGTTAGATACAAAATATCAACAAGTCAGAACTTGTAAGTGTTGTAAAATGCCCTTTACACCACATTTGGCCATTTTAAAACTGACTTTGCACTTCACTCTTGTTTGGTCACAGTTTTTCTCTCCATTTCCTTTCAATGTCACAAATTCAAATTAATTAAGTAATTTACTGTAACCTGTATCAGTCCATGGTCTTTCACAGTAGGAAACATAACTTTTAGGTCAACAGGACAAAGAAAAGAGTGGAAAACATAAAATAGGAGCTAATCTTACAATTAATCTGTGTATTTTTCTGAAACTTTTGGTTTTAAAAACTGAATCATAACCAAAACAATTCACCTTAGTACTTACTTTGTTGTCTCTGTTGATGATTGTTGGTCATTTTCTGCTGAATTAGGTTCAAAAGCTGTGGCTAATACAGTATGTCTTGCTTTAAAAAAGATTCCTGAATCATTTGCATAACACTGTATGTAGCATCAATGCTCCAACATGGCTTTTCATGCAGCATCATTAGCTGGGACTCCCTAAAAATACAAAGTTTCACCTGGATGGGCCCGTTTTTCCAGGATGTATAAGTGCACACTTTTTTGGCCGTCTTAGTCCCTTCTCTGAGTGCACGTTCATACTTTTTATGATAAGCTGTTTGCACCTTTGTAAAATGCAGAAGGAAATTCTTTTATTATTTTGGTTTGATGAAAATGAGAAGTTAGACTGACTGTCAAGTAGTTCAATTTGTAAAGTTTGGAAAATAAAATAAACTAGACTCAATAATACATACATACAAGTATTGCCACCAGTAAATGAGTTACTCCTAAGAATGTGCTAAGGGTATGTACAATAAGTTTAAGCTTCAGCCTACACCTTTTCGATCTATACTTTTCTGTTTTCCTTGTTGTTTTTTTTTATTTAAGGCCTTGATGATATTTATTCTTTATTAAGTGCATTCATCTTGGAAAATTGGTAACAAGGACCCAAATAAATTACCACAACCAGTGTGAAGGTGTACAGAATTGTACTATTCATGTTTCCCTATAATTTGTATACTTGGTCTCACCCCCGTGTACATGGAAACTGAGTTTGCCTTGTAAACCTGTCTGGGCTTACAGGGCAAAGTGATGGTAAATTTAGTAATTCATCACAGTCAGGTTAAAGTCATTTAAAAATCTGCAGGGAAGGCTGGTCCCAGTTGTAGCCATGCCAGCAGTACAAGCGCCAAAAATCAAAGTATATCTCCATAAATCAATATTCACAAAGAAAAAAGAAAAGTGATAACACAACCCAGTGAAAGCCCACAACACTCTTTGTGTCGCAGAAGGCACCACCTCTGGGCGAAACCCTCTGTTTTAAGGAGTCCCTTCAATAGCCCCCTAATTTAGTAGGAAACATTGTGTTATCACTAACTGTAACTGTCTTGTTTTCTGTGATTCATTAAAAAACTCAGTTTTTAAAGTTTGCTCTCAGCCACAATCTAACTGGCTTTCATCCCTCAGCTCTGGCCCCATGCTCCGTATCATCCTCCACTGACCTTTGACCCCGACCCCACCATTCTAACGTCTCTCATGCTGGGAGACTGTAAGTAGCAGAGCTTGTTGCGCCTGTCCGCCCTCCATAACACTGTGCTGCGGTGTCCTTTAACCCCTCATCACAAGAAGCAGCACTCAGTTGCTCAGTTAACTGCTCACAGCTCCACAGCGCCCCCTGCTGAAGCTGGCATGTGTTGCCCCTGCAGTTTGGGAAGCACTAAAGGCTTCTGACCCTTCGATGAACCTCCATACTTACTGTTTCAGATTGCTTGAGTTTGGCCTGAAAGACTGGAGTTGGCCGTTGGATGATGTCGATAATGATGATGATGATGATATGTTCTTCTGAAGGAAGTGAAAGAGGGGGGACAGAGGGTAACTGGACCTCTGCATGTGTTTGCAGTTAGTAGGAGGCCCTAGAGGCAATTTTTTGTGTGATTTCTAAATTTACAGTTGAGTGTGAAAACTTGAACTCACTGTTTGAACTTCATCGTTGTTCCAAGAATAGTTTGACGGTTTGGGAAAAAAGCTTGCTGCACATGGTTATTGCATAAAAAGCAGACAGGTTTGGAAGTAATCATGTTTGCAAGAAGTAAAATATTACAGCTTGGTTTATATGGGAATTGGGATGTCAACAGTTAACTGGTAATCTATTATCCACAAAGAATATTTTTGACTGGTTATGTGTGTCGGCCTAAAGGTTAATTTTGCTGCTCTTCAGTGTACTGCACTCACCACCCTGGTCGCATATTTGGAAATTGTAAATGGTAAGTGGACCTGCAGTTGTAAAGCGCCTTTCTAGTCTTTCAACCACTCATAGCACTTTCACACTACATGACACATTCACCCGTTCACACATACATTCACACGCTGGTGGCTGGGACTCGCACCCGGGTCTGGTGGGAGCTAACATTAGCTGGCGCTGCAGCTCATTCAGCCATTACCACTAGTAACGCTACGCCATCCTGACCCAACAGCGCTGCTGTGGAAACGTGCCCACCCTCCAATTCCCCCCTAGGTCACCCCTGCGACTAAGTGGTTCAATTCTGAGGCGCAAAAACCTCCTTTAGCATGTTTAACTATGTAAGCTCTTTGAGCACAGCAAGTTATCCCAACAAAGCTAACAATGCTCAAACGGTTTGGATGATCAATAAGCCGATTACTCACTGGGGCTTCCTGGAGACGCTCCCACCTGACCAGGATGGTGTGCATTATAGAGCAACCAGAGCCAATTTTAGATAACAGGCTGTCTTGTCAGCAAAGCCAATAGAAAATAAAAATAAGTCAAGACACTTATATCGCAAAACATTAAACATTTCACCACCTCTAAAAAAGTAGTGTTTTGAAATGCGGCATTAAAGCTCACTCAGCCCAGCACCAGGCGAAAAGTAAAGACCTCTTTTATTCCATGTCATTTTGCTTTTTTTTTTCCTTAAAAATTAACTGTGTTTTTTTACCAGTAGGCCTAAGTGGGTGTTTGCTACCAAAAGTATAACAAACCAAAACCTGACATCCCTAATTGGGAAGTGGGTCTACCTATTCACTTTTGTGCAGAAAGTTACTTGATGATACCATTTAAATTTCTCAGATTATGAAGATGCAGCCAGTTAGCTTAGCGTAGTTTAAACACTTAGCAACTGGAGAAAAAGCTAGCCTGGCTCTGTCCGAAGGTAACAAAAACCCCCCTACCAGCACTTCTGTTGCTCATTCAAAACTCTTTATAAAAACAATTTAAAAACAGAACATTATCCGTAACACCTTTGGACAGAGCCAGGCTAGCTGTTTCCCTGTTTTACAGTCTTTATGCTAAGCTAAGCTAATCATCTGCTGACTGCAGCTTCATAGTGTAAAAACCTGAGAGTCATGGGTCTGTTTTCTCATCTAACTCTCAGCAAAGAAAGGCAAATAAGGGTATATTCCAACATGTGCTTTGATATTTCACTTCCTGCAAACATGCAGACCAGGATTATTCCCATATCTGTCTGCTTTTTATGCATTTCACTCATGCATTGTATGGCTTTT
Source organism: Plectropomus leopardus (assembly GCF_008729295.1). NCBI lineage: Eukaryota > Metazoa > Chordata > Actinopteri > Perciformes > Serranidae > Plectropomus > Plectropomus leopardus. The sequence goes on from NC_056478.1 coordinate 15,977,940, forward strand.
GAATAGCTTCCTTGTTTAATATGTGTGGATTTTGTGTGGGCGTGCCTTTGAAGTCCAGCCATTCTGTTGGTAGCATCCCAGGTTTTCACATAATTTTCTTTCTCTCTCTCTTTTCACAGTTAACCCTGGCTGATCAAAGATGTGTGTTTTCATCTTTGTGGATTAATGACGGCAGTCTGGACGCAGTGCCTACATGTGTTATTTTCTTCAGGGAAGTAGACTGAAAAAACAAGAAAAGAGAAAAAAAAATGCTAATCATGGACAGAAACATTCACAGAAACTGGCTGTCGTCATGAGAACTGGGGCTGCATTTGTCGTTTTAACAAAAAGAAAACGAGTATTCACATTAGAGCGAGATTTAATCTAAAGAAAAAGTTTAAAAAAAAAAAAAAAAGGTCAACGCTCGGTGATTAAACCTGCCTTATTTTATAACCATCATGACAAAAACATGGACATTTATTCTGTGAGATGCAGTGACTCACATGGATTTGTCTTTGTGAGGTGTGAAGCGTGTGTGAACATTTGTATATAGGATAACGAGGTCTGTCTGTGTACTGTGACACAGAAAGTGTAGCTCATAGAATATGATTGTTTTATTTTTATGGATATAAGTCAGCAGCACATCTTGCAGTATATGCTTGTCTTGTAAATGAATTCAGTTTTCATTACACAGAGTAGATCCATTATGACATGAAATAGAATAATGTGAATTGAATAGAAATGTTATCTTTTCGCCATTCATGACAAATTCAAATAAATTCTATTACCCTAAAAAATTAATAATTATTCATCAATTGTTTAAAACCACTTGGTTCGGATTTCTCAACTCATTCACCAGAATAGGCATCATTAGCATTGTACATTCTGAAATATCATTATCAATATCAATAACAATACTCATTTGTTCATTGTACATTTTACGATTCAACAACAACTGTGGTTAAGAAGTTAAGTGCAAAAACCAGTTGGTCATGGTGAGGAAAATATGTGTTGACTTAAAATACCCTAAAAATACTTGCGTTTAGGCCGGGGCACAGTCCCCACTGGAAACACGGCAATGTCTCTGTAAAAAAATTTGGAAACACAGCAACTGACTGCTAAACAAACACTCACATTCGGTGGCTATAAAGCCACTGAAAGACGCAGCTGTGAATTGCTAAAAAACTTCCAGTTTTATTGTTTATTGGTCTTGAATAGCAGTCTGCAGTCTGCTTCTCGCCTAGATGTCACATCATCAACCATCCCCTCCACCTCCTGATGACAAAAGCGGCTTGTATACTAAACCATTTTAAAAACATTTATATGATACGTAGGAAATGTACAAATCTAGTGTATCCATGGTTTACAGAAACATACAAATTTCTTCTTGCAGCTGGGCTTGATTTATGTAATTTTTTTTTATTAACCTTACCATTCAACTGTAATACAAGATTGTATGCTACCAGCTGGCCACCATATTGTATCCTGTGGCAACGCAACATCGCATTACATAAACTGCTAGTAGGAGTGTTTATTAGTCTGGTGCAGCGTAGTGCATTCTGGTAGTTTTAGGTTTTCTTCCTCATGACAGCCATTTTCCTCTGTTTTCTCTGGTCATGCAGCATCAATGTCAGAAGTATTTGTGTCTTTCTACAGCATAGACAACCTAGATTTATGAAAAGACCATCTTTCCAGCAGTGAAATATTTTTTAAATCAATGTTAATAGAATTTTTTGACATGTTGGAGAATACATTTATGTATTTTCTTAATGGGAATTAGGTTAAAGAGATTGATTAATCTTTTTTAAATCAATGCTTTGTGTGGAATTATTGATTTCTTTAGTTTGCGGTGTAAGAACTGTGATAATGTAAGGGCAAGTCTTGCTACAACCTGTCAGCAACAAGCTTGCTGTACATTATCGCTTACTTGTTTAATTGTTGCACTACACCTGAATTATTGAGGTATCAGTTAATTATGTTAAGATGTGCTACTTATGACAGAAAACAATATTAGCACACTGTAGAGTAAAACAGCAATACAGTCACAAAGTAAACAACCAAAAAAGACAAAACAGATAGTCTGTATGGCATATCTCTGACATTGTAAACACAGAGACATTATAGGAATATTGTCATGATCCTACAGAGGTGTCATCGACTACAGAGTATTTTGGGAGACTATTTGATCTCTACCAGAATAGGTCTGTCTCTATCTTGCAAGTGCATGTGGAGTGAGTGGGCTTGACTGAAATAAATCTTTCAGAACAGCCTAAAGCCAACTGGCACTCATCATACATAATGTAATGGTTCATCATGTTGCCCATCTGCTAAAATCGTATTTCATACTGCAGGTCTCATCCATTCTGTCTATCGGCTGCGTGACTGTATGTTCTGCTTAAATATCCATGAAACCTGCTGTACCTGCCCGCTGTACCGGACGCTGCGACCTCAGGTGGCACGCACCCTTCTCATCCTGTTTCTTCACCTTCATCATGAATCAGTGTTTATTCTTTTCTCTCTAATTTACATTTCTCAAAAGGATGTCTTTCTGACAGTAGTGTTAAGGACATTTACCGAAGTACTGTACTAAGGTATACAGTTAGTTATTATTTACTTGATTATTAACAGTTGATGCTAATACTTTTACTCTTCTACTAGTAAGTAAGAAATACCATACTTTTTCCTCCACTATGTTGATTTAAGAGATTTACTCAGTAATAACTCTACATATTTTATGTACAAAACCTATGATGATCTCATTAAAATATGATGCATTATAAGGCACCCATCAGTATATATGACTAAAATTAACTCTTCAGTGGTCAGCTAGTAAAATGCTACTTAAACATGAGTACATCTCATACAATAATAATAGTATTTTTTTGTACTTTGAGCACCAGAAGTCAAGTACCATTTAAATTCATTATTTTGGAGAGAAGGCAGATATCTCTACAGTCAATATCTCCAGCAATTTGCAAATCACACCCAAACAATCTAGACTGATAAAGAAGCACTACAGGTAAGTGGAAAAATATGTATTTTTAATCCGGGGTTGAGCTGTCCCTTTAATTCCAATTCGGAGGTACATTTAGTTTATTTGTTTGTTTGTTTCATGCTATAGTATACATCTACTCCATGTCAAAGGTAAAATCATGGAGACACATTTTACTCTTCATGTGTTTTTTTAAGTAAATTCACTCAAATTTAAGGTGTAAAATAAGGCTTTCAGTAAACTCTTGTTTAGTGCTTACGATTACATAACTTAAAGCAACTCTTAACTCTTGCATTCATGTGAATAATTTATGTGTAAACGTTCTGTGGCATGAACTAGTTAGCTTTTCAGATTATTAATTAATTTTTTTGCAAAATAAATAAAATCCACCTCATTTTAAACTGATGATCATGCATTTTTATCTCTCTCTTGCAGGCTCTCCCTCCCTCTCTCCTCTCCTTGAAAAAAATCCAAAGTACAAAAAAATGTTAACACATAACTTAGTTTTTCACTCGGTCACAAACCGTCACAATGGTAAACTGTATATGTTTACATTAAAACATAAACTTCAACATCATATTTCAGAATCTAAAGTTTTGAAGGACAATTGTAATATATCCAATAAAACAACATAAACTAAGTTTCCAGGTTTTGTACTTTCCCTGCAGGTTAGAGTCACACAGTCTGTCGCAACTGCCTGTCCTTGACGAATGACTGTGTAATGAGTGGGTTCTTGTTTACTCAATAAGTAATGATTAGATTGGGGGGATAGTGCTCCCCAAATGACTCAGTAATTTGCAAGTGACCACTGCTGAATCTGATATAAGGAGCGCTTTGGCTGCTACACATCCAACTGGAAAAGAACAGTAAGTTTTCTTTTGTTACTCATAGTAGCAAACATAATTGCATGGATGTACGTTTTATGTCGTCACTCATAATAGACTACCAAAAATCATATACAGTTTATTTTATTACTCAGTTTACTGAAAATCACGTGCACGGACATACGTTTTATTTTATTACTCATAGTATCAACCATCATGTGCATGAAAGCATGTTTTATTTTCTTACCCACTGTACCAAACAACATGTGAATGGGCATAAGTTTTTTTTTGTTACTCAGAGTACAGAACATCATGTTCATGGACAAATGTTTTCTTTCGTTACTCACTATATTGAACATCATGTGCATGGACATGCATTTTATTTTGTTACCCATCATACTGTACGTCATGTTGCATGAACTCAAAGTGATATGTGATGTTTTGCAATTTGTGAAATGATTAATTGGGATATATAAGACCTCTGATGTCCTTTCCTCCCCATCTTTGACTCTCTATGTCCTCTCCGTCTAGTAATGAAGTCCTGGTGCGCCCTTGCGTTTCTCTGCTTGGCATATTTCTGCCATGGCGCTCTGTCTTGCCCGCCACTTTGCCAGTGCTACCAAAGAAGAGCTGAGGTGGTCTGCAATGAGGTTCCCCTGACAGAGTACCCCTCGAAGAGTCTCCCGAGGAACACCACCCTGCTAACCATCCAGTTTACGAACATCACCACGATATCTGAGCTGCAGCTGAATGCCACACCCCTTCTGAAAGGGCTCCACCTGTACAGCAACCACCTGCAGACCCTTTCCTCGCATCTTTTCAGAGGTGTTCCTCACCTTGAAACTGTGGATCTCACAGGAAACAAGCTGTCCGACCTGCCTGCGGACGTCTTCAGCCACGCTCAGCTTCACAACTTGGTGCTGAAGAATAATCTTATTGAGAAAGCCGATGCAAATTGGCTCTCTGATAACAGCAGCATCACCTGGTTGGATTTATCAGGGAACAGTTTAACAAAGATCCCAGCCGCTCTGCTTCAAAAGCTGCCTCACCTGGACAATCTGGACTTTGCCAACAACCGTCTGGAGAAGATTTCAGCAAATTCACTGGACACGCTGACCAAACTTGAGAGGCTAAACCTGAAAAACAACAAGCTCAGCACACTGGATGCATCTATATTTCAAAACACCCAAAACCTCGGTTATCTGTTCCTGGCTCAGAATAAACTCAGCAAGCTCCCTCAAGACCTTTTTCAGGGGCTCAGTCAGCTCAAAGTCCTGAGTCTGGAAGACAATCAGCTAAGCAACATCCCCGCAGGTCTGCTGGACCCTCTGAGTTCCCTGGACGAGGAGGGGCTGGACTTGTCCGGCAACCCGTGGCTGTGTGATGGGAAGCTGGAGTACCTCTGGAAATGGCTTCAGAAAAACAAGAAGAAGGCCTTCCTGCCAGAGACCTTCATATGTGCTGGACCGCAATCTCTGGCAGGGCGGTCAGTGATTTCACTGACAGAAAGTGAACTAAACCTTCAGTCTTAACTTTTTCTGTCCTTATACTGGTTATCTGATATTGTGATGTATCCAGTTCAGCCTGTTATAGCTGCCTTAGTTTACAATCACAAAAACATTCTCTTGTTGAATGTAAAATTAAATATGATACGAATAAAAAGAGCTTTTAAGAATTTCCGTCTTTCTGTCTTCAGTTGTAAATCAGATGTGTTGTTGGAATATTGTGATATTTTGGGCTTTGTCACTTTCTTTTTTTAGATGCTAAGGTCTGTACCACTTTCATGTCTGCAAGCCAACCTATAAAACAAAAACTTGCCAATTTGTATGAATTAAACACAAAAGACACAACTAATCTGTGAGCTTAATGCTGCGATCACATGTGATTAGGCAGACATAGATGGCAGACGGACAAGAGTGCTCCAAGCATGAGTCCAAAAAACTGGAAATGAGTTAGCATTTTAGCACATTTTAAAGTCTTGGGGTTTTTTTTGGATGGGTTGTTGGTTAGATGCCTAAAATAAGGTCTATAGTTCACACAAGCTGAAGAGACTTTCACATTTTGTTCTATGACATAAAATACATCAGTATATCACCCACTAAATTTTGAAGCCTTCACATGTCTCAAAAAAGGTGTTTGCTAAAAAGTGGTCATGCCATATTGCACTGAACATCTATACACCCTCATTGTGGTGGGGCTGTCATGTGACCGTGATGCATTTCATTTACAGCCCTATGTTAGCTTTTTATGCATTTAGGCTTAAAATATCAAAAAGATGGTGTAAATTTAAAAACCAGGGTGATCCTATCTTCCCTGGAGCACTCTATACCTTCTGAATGGCACAGGAAAAACAAACAGTCCAACAGTAAAAGCTTGCATGACGATATGTTGCAATGGTGATGCCATATTGTTCATCAATTGGGATAAAATACAGGCTATTAAATAAAATAACTTGGTGTTTAGTTTATGTTATTTTGTAGTAATATCCTGTAATTGTCCAGATTGCCTGTGTTTCCACCTTGCATGAAGATGCTACACAACATCCAGATGTAAATTCTGCCGCTTGAAAAAAGTGAAAATATTTTGACATTGAATGGCAGTTATTTCTGTTGTTACTGTTGTTGTTATTCTATGCTGGTCTTGTCTAATTTTACTGTCCTGCTCTTGTCCATTTATTATATCCAGTTTGCTGTCTTCTGTCTCCCTGATTGCATATAAACGCAGCATTAGAAGAGCTGGTGGAAGGATTTTTGAATAGTCAGGCTAGCTGTCTCCTCGTTTCCAGTCTTTATGCTAAGATAAGCTAATCAGCTACCTTAGCTTCATATTTTACAGATATGAGAGTCATGTTAATCTTCTCATACAAAAAAGCACATGTCGAGGTATCCCTTCAACAGATTGTAGGAACTTTAAAAGGAGAAATCCAAGTTTAAAGAATATGTGATTATGAAAATTGATTAAATTCTGAAATTCAATCAAAAACCTCATTCATTCACTTTTCGAAGATAGCAAAAAACTTTTTGAACACATCAAATATTTACGAATCACTTATGCTGTTGCATAAAAATGTTCTTGCAGGAATGAAAACAGAAAATATTGATTTATGTGTGGTACTTTTGGACTGCACAGAGAAAAGTAACCACTCACAGGCTGATGAGCCAGTTTGTTTGCTCTGTTTTGTTTGCCTCTTGCAACATTTTGTCCTCATTGCTAGGAACAACATAATCTCAAAACTGTATAAAATCAAGTTCGTAGTGAAAAACAAGAGGAACTCTGATGTGCCTTTTTGGGTAAGATTATGCATTTACGATCTTAGTTTCACAATGCAGTGAGACTACACATAAATGCCTAATAATCTAGATTGAGATTGTCTTGATATCTGTCTCCTATACTTTGTGTTCCTTTGTGCAGTGCTTTAAAGATGAACCTGTTGATGCTCCTGACTTTGGCTGCATTGGCTAAATGCGCCCACTCCTGCCCAGATCTGTGCTCCTGTTCCTTCCCAGCTTCAGGTGCAGAGGTGGTGTGCAGCCAAAGTTCTCTTACACATTTCCCAGCAGATGGTTTACCCTCCAACACAACTCGACTTTCCATCCAATCCACCAAACTCAGCAGTATCACAGCCAGCCATTTGAGTGCTGTGCCCCGTTTAAACTACCTCCAGCTTTATCACAACAACCTGACAAGCCTTCCTTCAGATCTACTGAAGGACGTTCCTCACTTGGACACGTTGGATCTGACAGGAAATCGTCTGATTCATCTTCCTCCAAATGTCTTCGACCATGCCTCACTACGCAGTCTTGTGCTGAAGAATAATCTGATTGGAAAAGCGGATGCTGAGTGGTTTACCGGCAATAGTAGCCTGACCTGGCTAGATTTGTCTGGAAACCGTTTATCGAGTATACCTGCCACTCTGCTTCAAAAGATGCCAAATCTGGATAATCTGGACTTAAGTGACAACAGTCTGCAAGACCTGCATCCTGACGCCCTGAGGAACCTGCACCACCTGGGGACACTGAATCTCGCTGGTAACAATTTCACCTCCCTGAAACCTACAACCTTCATGCACAACCTGAAGCTATCCCAACTGTTTCTGTATGAGAATCAGCTCCGAGAGCTGCCAGTGACCCTCTTCCAGGGTCTCCAACATCTTGAACTTCTGCTGCTAAATGGGAATCAGTTGCAGAATTTCCCCTTAGGGCTGCTGGATGACAAAGAAATCTTTTTCCGGATGATCTTAACAGGTAACCCCTGGAGGTGTGATGAGAAGATGGAGTATCTGTGGAAGTGGCTCACTGTCCATTCTCAAAATGTCATCTTTTTGGAGGAGGTGACGTGTGCAGCGCCTGAAGCTCTTAAAAACCGACAAGTTGTCTCTTTAACTGAGAGTGAGCTTGGACTTCAAAAGATTGAAGATTAGTAATGTGGACATCACTAAATAATACGTTTAGGGATTGTTCACTATTTACGAGAGGGGAGGGAGTTGTGCTAATGTCATTGTGTCTTTGTGAAGCCAAAGACATTTTTCTATATTTTGGACAAATAAATATCTAATCTAATCTAATCTCCTGTGTTTGTTTTTGACATTCAAGTTAAAGGCATTGCATCTTCAATTGATGCTACCCGGTCATGTATCATAGAGCTGCGACATTTTTCCCCCAGTCACTTGGGAAGGCTCAAGGGAAAAGATTTGCAGCTCTAGGAAGGGTTATGAAGAACAGGGAAAAAAAGTCACACCCCAGCCACCCCCTACTCTGATAAAAAAATTACCATCCCTTAGTTTCTATACTCCACTAAAACGTATATCGACAAATTGTTCACTGTGTCAAAGGCTGAAATAAAACTTGATTATTTTGTTGTCCAGAATGATCTCTCCTTGAGCTCTCCTTTGTTTGGATACTGTCCAGCCCACTGGGTGGCGTAAGACACTCAATACATTTCCAAAGCAATGAGCTGAACAGACAGGTCATTAAAAAATCAATTTACTTAGTAGATCCCGGCCAAAAATGTGCCAAAGCATATCATGATGCTAATATATTCTATAAGTATTGATTTTGATGTGTGAGGCACATAATCTCCAGGTAATTTAAAGCATGGACAAACTAGAATTTTAATCATACTTTGTTCGAGAGAGCATTTGGTACAAAAAGCTGTGATTAAGACAAAAAATGGACACAGAGGTGTCGCAGAATCGCCAGAAATCAAAGCGCTCTTCCCTCCCTCCTTGGTATTTTTTTGGAGACTCTTACGGTGAATTCTTACTCCAACAGATCTGTCTCACTTGGTGTTGGTTGCATCACAGATTGCGGCATTGTTTCAGTCATGCCCTTTTGTTTTTAATGATGTTGAGCATGTGGGAGTGTGTGGGCAGTGCAATGGCTGAGTCTTCCAGCTGACCTCTTCTGGGTGTGTTTAAATATCGCTCTCTCTCTCTGTCTTTCCTTAGGTCTCTTGTTCAATGTGTATGTGTGTTGATATCCTCTGCACAGTATGCCCACACACTCATGTCATCAAGCCTTGATCACAGTGAGTGCAACCCATAAATGTAATTTATTACTCTTATAAAATATAATACATTGCCTCCTCAGAGGCTCTTACTTATGAAAATTAAACTGTGTTTGTTAAAGCTCCATAAAGAGTAAAGGCAAAACTTCTGGGGTTTGATGTATGTCTTTCATTCTACCTTTCTGAATTGTATCCTGGAGGTTAAAGGTTGAGGAAGTGCTGGTACGATAATTCCCCCAGGATGGAGACATCTGTTTTGGGGAAAGTGAACAAAAGTACTCTCCTCTACCTTAATAACTAATGCTGCTCTTTGGGGCAAGACATTTAATCTCCATCTGCTCCTGCGAATCCCCAAGGCTCTGATTTTTGTAAGTGTGTAGGGGTGGGCAGGTTGTACATTGGATAAATGAGGCTTCCTTCTCCTGATCAGTATGGAGGAATGGAGCCTGCTCGCTCGCTGGCTCGCTGCCCTACTGGCGGCTAATGATGACTGACTGACACTGAAATCTAAAAGGTCACACAGACACACTTGAAATTGACTGTGGCCTTTCTGACTCAGTGTTGTAATAATGGAGACATGATTGTTTTTGAGTGCTACTCATTAGGACATAATTGTACACAAATTACTTGACATTTTTGCAATAATTAGCTAAAACAAGATTTCTCAGAATTTTCAGTCGATAAACCCAGTATAGTCTTTGTTTTCTTTTATTTCAATCATTTAATTGGGTCCCTTTCTGTTCAAAATGGACTGATGTATCAATTTTTTTTTAGATAACTTTAGATCAGTGATGTCTGTAGATGATCCTGCCAAAGTTTTGGGATGATAGGCCCTACAGTCTGGGGTGAGTTTACAAAAGTATGATTTCGAGAAATTTGAGAAAAAGTTGCAAAATTTTACATTTTAAAAGCAGGAGACCTTAGAGCAAAGGTGCAGATAAATTGAGAGATTAATATGGTGAAAGAATTCAGCCTGCTTTGAGATCATTGCAAAAACAGACAGACAGATGGATGGACAGGTGATCTTTGAATTCAAGGACAAATATGACCAAAAAAGGAGGGACAAGTTAGATATCCCATTTGCTTTGTCAATAAGTCATAACTCCAAAAAAAAAAAAAAAAAAAGGCACCCTGCTTTGCAAAATTTTAAAAATCCTTAATAAGTGGGTTTAGCATGTACATGTTTAAACTCACAGTTTTTATTAGGACATGTAAGAACAAGTGATGATCCCAGGTGCCACACAGTCAGAGTAGCACTAGATAATTGTCACAGGTGCAGTGATTGAAGTCAGAGTGCACACACTCAGGTCATCCCCAACAAAGCCACAGTATGTTCAAGACCAGTAAATCCATCATAAACAATCAACAACATGCTGTGTTCACATACAGAAACATCCATTTGAAATAAATATATACAAATACAGGGCCTCGCATTAGCATTCACCCTCCTTGGTGTTTTTCCTGTTTTGTTCACCTGTAATTTAAATGTTTTTATTGACATTTTTCTAATAAACCTACTTGTAATAGTAACAATTGGTGAAGTGAAATGAAAAAGCTTGTTTTTAAAAAAAACAATTCAAGAGAAAACCCCAAAAACCCAAACAAACAAACAGAAAAAAATCAATCAAAAAAAAACAATAATGCATGCACATGTAGGTATTCACCCCCTTTGTTAGCCTCTAAATAAGACCTGGTGCTACCAGTAACCTTCAAAAGTCACATAATTTGTTAAATAAAGTCCACCTGTGTTCAATTTAGGAGTCATGATCTTGGTGTATATATATATATATATATATATATATATATATACTCCTGTCCTAAAAGGCTCAAGATAATCAATCATCTAAGTTGTTGCCATAAACTACTGTTTTTAACATAAGACTTGTACGAGGGGTTTTTATATTGCAGCACTGCTATTTTGGCTTAAAGATCAGATTTTTTTTTATGCTACTGAAAATTAGCCCGCCATCCCTCATAACTGCCTCTATTTTTGATTAAGTGTCACAACACTACAGTTGAAGCAAAAATTACAGGCTGAAGTACAATTAATCATAAACAAAGAAAAGAAACTCCCAAGATGAAAGTTTCTCCTCCAACACATGACGCACACACACATCTGTTCACTGCAGTGGTGCACCTTTGTTCTTCAACCTTGATATTTCACAGGTCACCTTCTCACGTTCTGTGTGTTTGAGCTCTGGTTGTAATAAGAAAAGAGGTTGTTCGACTCATTAAAAGCTTACCTGAAGGTGGGTGAGAGGAGTCACACTGTGGCTGCCTTCAGAAGCTGGAGGCCATTACTATGCAAGCACTTAACAACAGTGAAACACTCCCACTGAGCCCTTTATCAACCTCCCACGCTTCTTTACTGAGGACTGCTAGTATTATGTTTATGCCTCAAACCTGTGCATGTTACAGACCAGCATGCATTGCAGCTTTCAGCCCTCATCTAGCATGTTTAATCAATTTTAAGCATAAGGTGGTGAGTGGAAAAAAAGCAAGATCTCATGCATTAACCGGCATTTTCATTTATCACAATCCTACATGCATTTGTTCTGCTCATAAATCACCGCTCTACCTGACAACATAAACATGGAGAAAGAAATGTGCTGTTGCCTTTGTGCATTATCTCATTATTGCCGAATAGAACTGAGGCCACTTCCCCGACTGTATGATTGGTTGTTGTAAATGGCCTCCTATGCTCTCCAGGGAAATGGGCTATTAGGAGGCTCTTCCTAGATGGACGCCGTGTTTAACACCCTGCCACAAATCGAGCCTACTTTATGGCTGGAATAAAGGTTTTTGATGGAGGTTCCCTCAACACCCCCACACACTTACAGACAGCCACCACATGGAAAACATTAACCTTCAAAGAAATATAACAGCTGTTTATTCATCAGAATCAGATGAATACGCTGGCAGATGTGGGAGAAAGTGTGAAGTATTGAGTTAAAATATCGAGACGACAATAACACAGCATTAATGGAGGACACAAAGTAGCAGTGATGACGCATGTTAAGAAAGATCAGGCATCAGTTTATGGTTGGTGCTCTTTTTTCTCAGACAGAGGCGGCTGTTTTTATTTGGCTTAAGGCTGGAATAAAAAGCTGATAAAACTGCCAATGAGAAGCATGACTAACCAACAGGACAGACAACTCCTAAGTTTCTGATTATAGGCTCCGACACACCAAACCGAAATTGAAAGAACTAGCCCCAATGAAGGATGACTTCTGTGTCACCTCTTGTTGCCCATCTCAGGCAAAAAGTTGTGCTTTAACACATCATAAAGACTACAGACTACGGGCTCGAATAGCCAACGCGTTGTCATCCCAAGTCATCACATGTTGCAGCTTTGTCAGTTGGCTTCCACAACCAAATATTTCGTTTTAGGTATCCTTTGTCGTCTTCTCTTTACACTCCAGGATGATGCTACTGTGATGTCAACAAACGTATGTGCGTGGTTATGTTTAGGAAATAACAGAACATGTCCACAACACACATGCTGGTACAGATAGTTAGGTTTAGACGACAGTCATGGATGGTTAGGTTTGGAGGAAGGACGCACATGAGTAGGTGTCGAAAAAAAAGACGTCACATTCAGACAGGAAGCAAACACTGGACTCCTGCATTAAAGTCCGAGTTTGTTTGACCCATCCACTTCCCCTCCCGCCTGGCCTATAGGTGCACTCGTGCTCCTTACATAACATCATTGCAGTATTTCAACCTGATGCCATCTTGCCTTGTTTTCAATGTGCATCCAACAGGTGATATCTGGTTCATCAAGAGGCCACATCTGCAATGAGCTGTGCCAAAGTAACAACAGTTTGTAACATAAAAACTGCTTTATTCAGTATTTCAAGCAGATTCAAACTATGTGTCTGTTTGCTTTGGAAATGAGACCTTTGTAGATAATTGGGCTTCCAGTGAAAACCTCTTGAAAGTCCAGATCTTCAGTTACCGGAGAAAAAGGTGACCACACATTAGCTATTGTTTGATGAGCCGCCACAGCGACATGCCACACAGCAACGGAAATACATGATTTGTAACATGAAACTGTTTTATTCAGTGCTCTAAGTGGTTTTAATCACCTTGTCTGTTTGTTTTGGAGAGGACGAATCCTTTGTGGATAATTTGACTCCCGCTAAAAAAATTTCCGCTGGTTGCAATTTGCAGTCCTCACCACCAGATGCCACTAAATCCCCTTAAATCTTACATACTATTTCTTTGTGCCCAAACATGATCTTTTCCTAACCATTAAAGGGTGGTTTTCATGTCTAAACATAACCCCACGTTAACCACAGTCTTGTTTAAACGTAAATATATCCACTATATAATAACATACAAGTGTTAAATATCTGTGGTTTGCTGAAACATTTATTCTGGCGACTGGGTTGCAACCTCCCCCAACTTCCTCCATTCTCATCTGACTGTTCACATCCACTCTTTTTAATTACTATGTAAATATTCCTCTGCAGCGATGCGCTGTGTACAGTCCCTGCAGCTTTGATTTGAGGCTGCTATGAGAGGAAAAATCTTTCTAGTATAGTCTGCTCACCACTATTCCTTTTGTGTCTTACTCTGTAATTTTTCTTTCTGGGGTTGGCAGATTGATCCCCTCACTGCCATCCATCATCCATCTGTAATCACCCACAGTGACCCACGCTGGGGACAAACGGAGCTGAGGGAGTTTAATTACCTCTGAGCACAAAAGACAAGGACAAGACATTTCATCACTGTTTGACGTCTAAATCTCCCAATGACTCCTCATTTCCTTTGCAATGAGTTTTTATGTCGGCTCACTGACATCGTTTCACACTGTGCTCATGTGGATTATCATCTGGCTCCATGTGTCCTGAGGGGCTTAATGCAGTGCCTATAACAGACCTTTCACCTGTTGTTGGAGTGGTCAGCGCAGAGCCATGCAGAGGAGCCTGCGGCCATAAAAACTTGTTCACAGCATGTAACAACAAGGTCATGGTTACTGAGTGGGATCATATGACAGTGATGAGGACAGAGAAGGGGTCAGGCCATTTGTGTGGGCGGCATTCATTTAACAACTTATTGATTCATGCATTTGACGTGCCTCTGCAAAGATCTCTGTTTTGGTTATCAATTATTCAGGAATGTTTGTGTGTTTATTATAGAGCTCAGAGCCAGTTAGCCAAGCTTAGTATAATGACAGCTAGACACATAGACCAAACCTTCGCCGCTCCAGTCCATTGGTCATTGTCAGCGCAGCCGCCATCTTTAGCCAGTGGCAGCCAGATCTACTCACTGCATTAGACAGTGGAGGCAGAGGTGTATCAATGGTTAATATCATCATAACTCAATTTTCAAACGATTTTCAAGCAGTTTGATTTGTTACAAATGGCAGACATGTATTTATAATATAGAATTACTGGTTAAATAAAAAATGCAAGTTTTCATATCAAACTGCTTAACCCAAAATGCTAAATATTAGTTCTATGAGTAAATATAAGTTTGATAAGGAATCCAAAATATATATATTATATATATATATATATATATATATATATATATATATATATATATATATATATATATATATATATATATATATATATATATATATATATATATATATGTATATATTCACTCACACATACACTGTATTATTTAATTTATAAAAATATTTTTTTCTTTTATACATTTATATATTCATTTAAATTGTCAGCACTTTTAAGAACAGTAAAACATCCTTTTTTACATTTTAATAATTATAAATATAGTTCTCTGGACATTTTTACCTAATTTTCCAATAGTATTCTAATAATTTTCCCAGCTATCTCTCTCCTCCTAAGATTATTCATTTACAAAATAACTTAACATTAACTCCTCATGCTCCCACCATCTGGCTATTATCTTTACCAGTGGATAAAAACTGAACACACTTATAATCTTTAACATGAATTAGTCATAGAACTGATATACTGATATTTACTATCTACATAAGATGCATATATATATATATATATATATATATATATATATGATTGACATTGTATTTAATTCATTTAAATGTATAAAAACAGACAAAAAACAAAACAAAATCTTCAAAAAAGACGTTTTGGCAGTCCAGGTGCTGACACAGTGAGGCAGCTGGTCAGAAGCCTCGGCGCAAGATGGCGACAGTGTTGACGCTTTTGACAACCCCGGATGTTGGGTGTACTTATATGTATGTCTGTGCTCCTCACTAAAGGTAAAAGTTTCTGTTCCTTACTTGTTCAGAGTTGCTCTAACAACATCCCTAAATCACTCTCAGGCTCGGACTTCATGCTAGAAAACGTTTAGTCTAAATTAGGAGCTCTCTGAGAGTGGTCTCAAAGTGTTTGTGACTTTAGCACCTGGTTTTTGCTGGTGAAAATTAGCGTTAGCATTATCACAGTTAACCTGGACTTTAAATGCACTGTGCTAACCAAGCTATCAGCTAGCACTTGGGTTAGCTCCACTATGGATAAAGCAGTATCTTTCTGAAGTCTCCGCTGGTTTCATTGCAGAAGTGCTGGTAAGTAGATTTTGTTTTTGGGTGTTGCCCTGTTTCTAGTTGTAATGCTAAGCTAAGCTAACTGGCTGTTGGCTGGAGCTTTATATTCAACTGAGACATAAATGTGGTATTGATCTTCTAATCTCTCTGCCAAAAAGCAAATAAGTGTATTTCCCAAAATGTGAAACTGCTTAAATGCTGTTACCTACCTTGTATGCGGAGATCTGGGAGTACGTATGTGATCTTTCTCAAATATTTCCAAAAAGAAGCTTGATTTCAAAATGCTAAATGATGTTTCTTGCACTTTATTAAGAAATTTCTGATATGTTGCTGTTTTAAAGGAAAAGCTGCCATATGTCACGATGCAAAACTGAGTTTTATTTATATGGCTGCAATCAATATTCTGGGTTGGGCTGTTACATTTTTTCCTAAGACTGATGTCACATTTTTGAATGATACTTTGAGTGTCACATTAACCGCAGGCCCAAGGCTGTGCATTAAAATAATGCAAAGCTGTCACAATTTGACATATTGAAAATGCATGTTTGAGTCATTCTGTGACAGACAACATTTTTTATGTTCCAGAGAAGCTATAAGTCTGATGGTGCCCTCACTAAAAAATTGTTTTTATGAGCTGCAGCCCTAATAGTAATCATTATTGCACGCCCCTGCAGGACAAGGCTGTTCCACTTCATAAAACATTATTGTCTCAGGATGAGATAATCAGCAGTGGCAAGTGTATCGGCGAGCAGGTCAGATCAGTCACTACAGCTTTGGTCTCTCAAGGCCAATTTTCTTAATTAGGTGTCCATACATTTATCAGCAGAAGTGACACAGGGACGCTACAACATGGCTGATGCAGTGAAATTTGCCCTTTGTAAGCCATTTTTGAAGTGGAGGCCGTCAGCGAAAGGCATGAGCTAAGTGAGGGAGAAGAAAGAAATAACATCTTGAACCAGACAGTAAGCAGGCCCAGTTGTAGCTCTTTATTATGCAGACCATGGTACACGGGAGAGTCTTTTATTTCTTTTATGTGTTGTTTTTTATAGCCGTCTAATTACATTAATTTGCACAAAAAAAAAAGCCATTCAATGGATGGATTTCTTTTTAAATAAACTAAGGCGGCTTTAACAAGCTTTGAATTTGAACGAGTTATTTGACGCCGTCGGTGGACACAGCTGGCTTTAAAGCCCAAGTTCATCTGGAGACTGTTCTCAGCAGATATTCAGAGGGTGTTATTTCAGCCTGCCGACGCCTGATCAAAGCAGTCAGCACAACAGTGTGAAGCAGTGCAGCACGAAACACAACGTCCTCAAATGACAATTCAAAAATGACAACATAAAACATCACATAGTAATAACAACATGAAATGCTACAGCAGGACTCTGACTTTTCATTTACATATTCATGTTTGCTAAATGAGTCTTCGCTTTACACTCGGGGGGGACTCGGCCTGAAAAACTAACAGAGGAATGTAAAGAAGGGATTTCATATTATATTCCTGCCTTCAGTGAAAGGCTTCAAACAAAGCCGCCGGGAATTAGTGATGCTGCACACTTGTGACCTTCACAAGTAGCTGAATCGATATTTTTTTTTTTTTTGTTACTGATAGTTTGAATTCACTTTCACATTCAAAGACATATTTTAAAAGTTTGAGTTAAATCAGAAGATCAATAAAACTTGAAGGTACAAAGCCAGAGTGAAGAGGTGATTCACCTACCTTAGCATAAAGACTCGCCACAGGGGAAAACTGTTAGCTCGATTGTTATTTTTAAATTTCTGTATATGAGCTTTAAAAATACAAAGTGTTAAAGATCTAGTGTGCAGGATTCGATGGCACCTAGCTCTGAGTTTGCAGATGCAGCCAGCTGAAACGTGAATATGTGAAGATGCAGAGATGCGAATGGCCTTATCTAGAAACAGTGTTTTGTTTGTCCATTCCAGGCTACTGTAGAAAAATGGCGGACCTCGTGGAAGAGGACCAGGTCCCCAGGAAAGCTGCTTTCCCTTGCAGCACATTTTTCCCAGTGGCCATTGGGAATAAAAATCCATTTTCCCCACAGACCACCTTTATAAAAGAGACGTCTGTAAAACTGTTGAAAGGACACCTGCAACTGCAAACAAGGTCAGTTATGACTCTTTCTATTATGATTTTTTGATCCATTATGCTTTTAGATTTGGGACAACTTTACTGTTACAATTTAAAAATTTGTGAAGTCATCACAATGTTAAGTGTACAAGCCAAGCGGGGAGTGGGCTGCGTACCACGGAAGAAAACTCCAACGGCTCGAAACTTTATTGTTGTATGTTCCAGGCAAGCAGTTCTATTGGACTGAATTTGATCAGATTTTGTACCAAGTCCACTTTGGTGTCAGATCGGCTGCAGACTGAGAGAGTCGACTGCCATCTTGTTTTTACATGGATTAGTGTACGTGATTTTGCTAACACTAGATGTCACAAAAAAGTGTCCACAAACAGGGACAACAGGTCTAAAGCCTGATATAGACTGTGCTTTTTTGGGCTGTCCCGGATGAAAGATGACCAGTGTGACAGAAATGTTGGTCGTGGCTCTAAAACAGTGGTCCTATGTCGCACAGTGAGAGAGGTTCAGGGATGGCCGATCTCACAGTTTTGGGATCAAAGACAGTCTGGGATAAATTTCTGACAGTGTCAGAAATTTGGGATGACCATCTCATTGTGTGTCTGCTGGTACAACCAGTAGAAATGCAGTTCATGTTAAGGTGCTAAAAAAAAAAGAAAAACAACAGCAATTCTTAATTTTAGATGATTATACACAAATGAAAATGTAGTTATGAATATCATATTTCCATTATTGCTAATATTTATACTGCACATACATTCCTTTAATTCGTCACCTACAGAGGTGCTTGTGCAGGTTTTTGAACTTCGGATGAAGCCAGGCTAACTGTTTCCCCGGCTGCCAGTATGATAAGCTAAGATAATCGCCCAACTGGCTGTGGTTTCCTGCTTACGCAGTCGTGAGAGTGATTTTGATCCTCTCATCTGACTCTCATCAAGAAAGAAAGTAATTACATTTTTCAAAATGTCAAACAATAACTTCAACACTTAAATGCCAACTGACTTTTTTATGTGAAATTATAACTTTGCCTGTGAAGTGATATTTGTAAACTGCACAGAAACTGCTTAACATCCTGGCCTAAGTTTGAACTACCAACTATCCTCTTTGACTCAATGTTGACAGATAAGAAAACATAAAAACAACTAAATCCCCTTATATGCACTGTAGTATATAGTAGTTCCATAGTGGTATATTTAAAAGGAGGAGTACAAGCATATTCATGAGCATTAAGCTAGAATATAGTGTGCTTTAAATTGCTCATTGCACCGAAGCCCACTGTGGAGGCCAATCAATAACTAATGCCTTCATATTAGGCTCCTAAACTAATAACTAACAAATCCAATATAACATAATATAGTTAGATAGCATAATAGATTAAACTAATATAATGAGTTCATATACGTGTTTATTGCTCTCCTTGGTTTACTGTATAACACATAAATATAATCAGATCAGAAAACGGAGCTAATTTGGACTAACTTTCCCTCGAGCCTTCATACACAGATACGGGGGTTGTTCTGGGAGCAGCAGAGGACTGGTAGAGGACTGGTAGAGGGCAGGTATGTCAGTAAGCATATAAAGTGGGAGCCACGGCAGATGTTTTCAGTGAGTTAAGGCCATATCACCTCCTTGAGGCTCAGTATTAAACTGCAATGGCCCAGAGCCATACGGTCTCTATTTCACATAAAGGGCACCATAAAAACTGCCTCAGATAACAACCTGAAAAAATGAGGCTATAAGTTGCTTGCCAAATCTCAAGGTACTGCGCTCACACTGAGGATAAGGCAGCGCTGAACTCCCCTTTTCTTCTATATTCTTGTAGGTGAATGGTTTTTTGCGCACTGATAGGTTTAAAGAATTATAGGCCATACTTTATACTAAAATCTCTTCACTGGCTACCTGTTGTGTATAGGATCCAGATCAAAATACTAATTCTTACTTAAAGAGCATTACACGGTTAGGCTCCTGCTTAAATGGCTTATACTTCACCTGTATTCTTCAGCTCACTCTCTTTGATCAAATACGCTTAATTTGTTGTCTGTCATTTGCGCTTCCCTTAGGACAAGTGGGGATTGAGCTTTTCAGTCCGTAGCACCTACATTTTGGAGTGCTCTGCCTGCACCCTTTCAGTCTGCTGTCTCTGTGGTTTCTTTTAAAAGCCAGCGAAAGACACACCTGTTTATACTGGTGTTTTGTTAACTTGTATGTATTAGCTCTGTATTTTCTTTTTATTTTGCGTAGTGTTGTGGTGAATTGGGGATTCCCAACGCTATATCTTCTTGGTTTTTATTCATGTAGGACGCGTATTACCATTGTAAAGCACTTTGTGACTTATGTCTGTAAAATGATGTATATAAATAAGTTAAACCTCTTTTCCACCAAAATCAGCATGTGCAAAAAAAAAAACAGGTTAACCTGCTAAAAATACACTACAGAATACTTTTCTCTTGCCAGTAGACCAGAGCTGTGTACATGGCTCTGCTGCAGACACAGACAGATCGATAATAAGGTAAACGGCTGAACGCAGCATAGATAGAGGTCTGTGAAAACTTCTGTGATTACTTCTATTTATATTTTTCTTCTTATTCAGTCGCTTTTTCAAACTTGGCGCAGACTAATTTGGATCAATGTTTGACCAGTGCTTGGGCGGAGACAGACGCTGTTTAGTGGTGTGTTGTTGCATCTCATTGTTTAATGGGCTAACATTTGCGTGTTCACCCGGGTGTGGTGTTTCTTTTTATGTCGATCAGAGCCGGAGGCGATTAATACCCCTGACTACTGCAGAGTCATTTGATGTGGGTATGAATACTGATTGTTACTTTTCCCTTTACCTACTGTCTTTGGGAACATCTGTCAAAATTTTGTGTTTTTTATTTTCATCCAAAGATAGGTAATACATAAAATGCATATCTCCCAGCCACAATACTCACTGCTTATTTACACATATATACACACACACACACACACACACATACACACAGACACACAGTATCAATACACCCATAGCTATCACTCAGTATTCTCCTCCTTCCTGCAGCTGTCTTCGAGCAGAAACGTTGTGTTTGCAAACTCTTATTCAACTCTGCAGGAGAAAAAGCTTTGCATCAGACCACGTCTTTGTGAGTCCCTCTGACAAAAAAGAACCAGCTCACCAGTGAAACCTCTTTTACAGGCAAATCACTCTCCTCATATTGCATTTGCAGTTACATTTTCTGTTCCATTTTTATGAGTCCATAGTAATGTACCCACAGACAGCAGATGACTGCTTTATCTTCACTGGTCAATGTTGAGGTTGCAGAAGCACAACAGTATTGTTTCATTGTTAATTGCTTTACATTGACATGTTGAAAGGTTTTGGCAGCGGCAAGGCTGTTTAGTAATGCATTTGAAACTGCCTGGGCCCAAGGTATTTGACTTTTTAAATGAAATTGTATTATCTCCTGCAGGTTTCATGAATTTTCTCATATAAACCCACAAGTGCAGACGTGATGATTTTGCAAGAGAGCACTCTGCAAGATAAAAAGAAGTGAAGGAAGTGATAAGGTTAGTAGAAAAAAAAGATATGGAAATCTTTTTTTGCAGACGGGCTGAGTGGGTTCAGTGCATCATCCCTTTCTGCTATTTTGCAGAAGGTCATATTTAATCTATGTAATTATTGTCGTGCAATTTTATGCCACTCTGTGCCTGAATCAGAGTGTTCCAGGTTGCACCTACGCAGCAGTTTTAACATTCCTCTTGAAAAGAAAATTTAAACTCATTCACTCCTGAAACTTGTTTTTCCTAGTCTTCTGAATGTGACATCAGGGGAATTACCCTTTTCCTTTCCTGCAGCTGAAAATATCTTTCAAACAGAGATAGTGCTCGGAGGGCTGGGCTGTTAAGCCATATCATTATGCACACACACATTCTTATTCAAATGAATGTGTTTGACCATCCTCTGCAGGATATGAATGCATTAAAATATCCCATTTGTACTGTTTGAGGGGAGACATTATCTGCTTTTACTGTGGTGTTGAGAGCAGTATCTTATTTCTGATGTGTTTGAATGCCTCACATTTTGTTTTTGTTGTGTTCGTTTTGGTTTCTTCTTTCTTTCTTTCCTTTTCTTTTCTCTCTCTAGTCTGATCTTAGCCTCTGGGCTTTGAATTATATCTCATATGTCAGTCTACAACTTTGCTTAAATGTCAGGTGTGTAAGATTAGGGGGGATATATTGGCAGAACTGGAATATATTGTACTGAGTACGTTTTCTTTAGTGTATAATCACCTGAAAATAAGAATTGTCTTGTTTCCATTGAGTTTGGCATTTTGGCCGTCAACATCTTGGTTTTTAGGAGCCAGAAGTGACCATATTTGGACACCGGACCTTTGATGGTAAGACCACTTTTTGTGACTGAAACTCCCAGCTGCTGTGGGAATCTGAATTGGAAGGGACTGTTTAGGGACCTAGAAGCACAACATAATTAGCTGGAGTTTGTATTGAACTTCCATTTGTCTGTGCTGTTTGTTTCCTGCAGGGATTTCACTATTTTTAGACGTGAGGAGAAGAGGATCCCTGACCTAAAGGTCGATGGAAAGGGGAACAGGGAGAAGCAAACAGGGTCTCTGTGAGTTCGTGCTGTCATCAAAATGGTTGGGTGTAACTGAAAACCAACATGCCAGTACGTCACCAGGAAACAATCAGCACTGGGAGTCAGCTGGACTGGACACGTGAGTTTCAGGAATCATTTTCATTACCTAAAACGCTTCCGATGGCACCCATATTTGCTGCTTAATTTACAGTACAGAACTGCACAAAGTGTCTGAGGGTTCAGGCAAAATGTCACACCATGTTTATTTACAGCATCCCCCAAGCATGGTCCAAGATTTAACACTATATTTAATGAAATATTGAAGTGTGATATTGGAACAAACATAGCATGCTATAGACTTGTTAATTATTCTTCTCCACCCTCTCTGCATCTTAGTTGTGGGATAAAAAGCAATATAATGTAAACACTAATAAAAATAGAAAAGCAGTTTAATCACCAGATGGACAATTTGCAGAACTTCCCTGCAACACACACCTACACAGATTGTGATCCTTTTAGTCTGTTTGGAGGATTTAGACAAAACTGTGGTGCACATACATCAGAGATCTTTTTATTCAAAGGCATGTGAGTCAAGGAAACACTTAGCTCACCATGCCTTCAGAATTATAAAAAAAAAAGGATGCATCTTCATTCGAAACCCCTGTCTCATGATATAGCGACGGTGAGCATCTCGAAAATGTATTGATTTAGTAGCAACAACAATTCTCAGAATAATTGTGACTATTTTTTCAAAAGGATAACGAGCACAATTTTGAGTAAACGTTCTCATCTTAAACTCCCACTGAATGCCACAGATGACCAACATGTGGGTGTAGAAATTAGTGATTAGCCAGCATATCGCAGCAGGTCAGCGCAGAGTAGATCACTCACTGCTGTGGGTATATGGGTGAAGAAGTGTGTGTGTGTGCAATTATTTGTGTGTGCTTGTAGGTAGGCGGTAGAGAGAGAGGGGGGGTGTTTGTATATGCCAGCGTGTGCTTGTAAATCTAAATTTGAACCTGAAGTCGCATGTGTATTTGCATGTGCATTCGCGGGAGGAACATTGTTCTGTTGCACAATGCACGCCTTTGACATTCCTGCTCCACCTGTCAGCGTGCACAAAGGCCTTTCTCCCCCAGGCTTTGACATGTGTGAATCTGCTGCTGGTCAGGAGAGATAGCAGAGTCCTGTATAGGACGTGTGTGGGTGGACAGCCTGCGGAGTCCTGCCTGACCTCCTTCATGATCTTTCTTTCAGACGGCATAACTTAGACCATAGCTCGGTGGAAAACATCACTGATAAGCTAGATAATACCGAATCAGTGAACTCTTACTAATCAAACAAACGGACATCATGTCCCCAATGACTGATGCAGGTAGTAGTTCAGCAGCAAGATGCATCCCCCTTCTTCATTTCATTAAAATGCGACAGCTGATGTATTAATGACAGTACTTGAAATTTTACGTTTTTGACTTTTTCTCTCAGGTCCACCATATGGTCGAAGTATGACGTTTTGAAATACACACCTATATAAAATCTGCATTTTCAAGTCCTGAATAAATAAAACATTGTGTAGATTGAATGATGGGATTCCTTCATTAGAACTGTATAATGTGAGAACAGGTCCACCCACAGACACGGCTGGGACCCCGAAAAAGTATACAGCCCCTCCCTATATCTGCTTTACTCATATCATCACATGCACATGCCATTTCTCTTGGTTTATATCACTATTTTTTCAGGTGGCTTCTAATTAAATAATAATAATAATAATAATAATAATAATAATAATAATAATAATAACACAATCTGCTTTGAAATTAAATTAAATTTGGAACATGATGACGTGCTGAGGTTGAGTTAATTTAGGCTGTAGAGGACTATCAGATAAAAAAAAAGTTTGGGAACCACTGCTGTAAATTTTAACAAAGGTGAGTGAAAGTATTCAGTTTTAAGGAGGACTTTGGCTCAATTACAGAATTTCACCTTCCAGTTGAAAGTTGAAGCCACATAAGAGCTGAGGGAAAATATGTTCTCCCATCAACCCCCCAAACCTTCTTCTACTGAATCTTCCACTTCCAGGCTACCTGCTGCTGTTAATGTCCTCGTTTTCTTCTTCACATGCCCCATTTTAGTGGGAACACTACATGCGCAAGGCTCTGCATTTAAGACTTCATGCTGATTTCATAAAATTCCACAAAATAAGACTGGGCACAGGAACACAATCCTGACATAAATCATCCCTCCAGGCTGCAGCAGAATCAAGCCACTGACATTTGAGACGTGACGTTTGAATTAAATATGTCAAATTTTAATTATAACTCCCCCACTGTGCCAACTAATGTAGTTTCTTAAGATTGCTGTATTTGTGCAGCAAGTTTGGTGTCACTCAGACTAATGGTGTAGGAGTTGGGAGCTTTCAAATTGTGAAAATTTAACCTTTAAATATAGTGCCCATTAAGACAATTTTGAGTCCCTTTTTCAAACATGGGAGACAATGTGAAAATGGATCGTCCTTTCAAGATTTGTCAAGATAATAGCAGCAATGCATTAGGACACATTAAGACGCTCCCCACAGATACTCTTACACATTAGTTTATGCTAATGACCTGCTGCGCTGATAAAGCATGTCATTTTGATGAATTAATGACCCAAAAACCATATTATTGATTTTTTTTTTATAAGAAAGTCTTATTTGCCACTCAGATGTTTAAGGATAGCTTAGTCTGTGGTGTGGAATAAAATCGTTTTGAAGCTAAAAGGGATAGTTCAGATTTTTTTGAAGTGGCATTGTATGAGATACATACAGTAGTTGGTGTTTTACATGCAGTAAATGTCTGTTAGCACATCCCCAGTTTGGAGAAGCAGATAGGAGTATTACCATGAAAGCTAAGCAATGTACCACTGTAGAGATGAAGATGAACTTTAGCCACCTTAAAAAAAGTCCCACCCAAAAAAATCAATATCAGCTTACATGTACACTATATTTCGAATATTTCTACTGCCTTACCTTAACATTTTGAAACCTGAGCAAATTGGCTTGACATCTTTTAAAGACATAGGGAAAAGGCAAGGGGCAAAGACAGAAGAAAATACCAAAAAATTAGCATGAAATTAGTAAAAAAATAAATAAATACATTTTTAAAGGCTTAAAAATGCCTGGGGAAAAAAATAAATTAAAATTCTAATAATTATAATCATATATCATAATAAATATGTAATGATGATAATTACAAACATAGTTTTTCCCCAGCAGACATTTTTTCCTAGGTTTTCTAAAAATAATTTAATAAATCTCATTCCCTGATTTGTGAAACATTTCTTTGGAGTTTATAGGAGTTAGTTTGGATTTCCCAAAGTCACATAATAACGCAAATTAACTAACTGATCGAAGCAGCAGAAGACCAGCAGCTCCTGTGTTCAGCAAGCCAATTTTTTTTCAGTGGGATCTGGCGACTTTGACGAAAGCATAGACGGGGAACTAAAGCTGTTAACAGGCTGTCTGACAGAAAGATTAATCACTGCAGATGCTCTAAGTATAGCATATTCTTAAACTGATATTGATGTTTTAAGGTGGTATTTTTTAAGACAGCACTGACATTAAAAAAACAACAACCTTAAAATCCTGCCTCAAAAAATCCACACTATCCCTATAATAATACTTTATTTTTGTTAAAGCTCCAGCCTGTTGCTCCTTGTCCTCGCCCATAACTTGGTGGTTAAGTCATTCCTCTGGACCTCAGGCGGAGAGCAGAGTGGTGACGGCTGATGCAAAATTTAAACCCATTACTGGAGCTTGTCCTGCAGCCTCCAGAGGTCCTGGTGTTGATTGCATGATCTTATCTAGAGCTGCAGCCCTCTGAGCACACTTCTACCGTTCCTGCGCAGTAAATCTGAAGTATTACCTTACAATCATACAGTGTCAATGACAGAAATTAAACTGAAGATCACAGGCAGAAGCATGTTCCCTACCACCACCTCCCTGTAGTGTGTGTTTATCGCTTTGAAACCTGAGCAAAATGGTTAACATCTTTAAAAAAAAACATTGGAAGAAGGCAATTAGCAACGACTTAAGAGATTACCCCAAATTAGCATGAAATTAGTAAGTACAAGAAAATGACCCACAAATTTGCAAAAAATAAAAGAAAAAATTAAGTAAGAAAACTGACGAACAAGAAAATAATCTGGAAAATGTGCTTAAAATGATAATAATTCTGTAACATAATTTATGATAATTAAATATATAGTTTTCCCGTAGCTTTTTTCTTTTTCCCCCCGGACATTTTTTAAACTTTTTAAAAATGTCTTCTAAATCTATTTCTTTCTTGCAATTTGAAAACATTTTTTTCTTTAATTTTTGTTTCCTTTTGGGAGGTTTCTAGGATTTAAGGACATTTCCAGAATATTAGGACATTTCTAAGATGTTAGTACATTTATAGGATTTTAGGATATTAGGGGTCCCCTTCTGTCGGGGGGTGCAGGGGATCCTCCACTGGCACCTTTTTTTGATAAACGAGCTTCATTTTGATGCTGTTTTATGCACTCTGGCACCTTATGTAAACTAAAACTACAAACACAATTTGCAGTGTAAATCACTTTATTTTTATTGTGTATTAGAAAATGGTTGCAGGGCCACCCGACACCCTATTGGGGGCCAGATTGAGCCTGTGGGCCCTAAGTTAATTATCTCTGCTGTACAACCACCATGAACCTGACAACATTTCTCTTTCCTCCTGGAGGAGCTGCCAATCTTTTTTTTTTTTAAACATTCATTGTGATGTATATCTGTACAGAGGAGTAAGCTACAGTGCAGTCTACAGTATGAGTGTGAGGGTTGGGGATGGGGGGTGTTATATAAGGAGCCTACATGGGGGAATTGGTGTTCAAATGGAAAACCCTACAGGGAGTCACTGCGCAAAGGCACAGCTCATCAAGTCAATATCTCACACATATGTCCCTTTAATAGGCGCGATTCCTCAAATGCGTTACCGGTCCTTGGAGACCAGTTATTTCTACAAGGCTATACACAATCATGTCTCCGGTCATCGTGGTATCTTTAACCCTGAATTGTGCGGGTTAAGTTTGAATAAGTCAAAAATGAGCAATGAATTTGATGTCTTGTTTTGCAGAGTGTTTTTTTTTCAGACTTCATTGTTTATGAGATGAAATATTCAGTGGCCTCAGCTGTGCTCTCGAAGCTCGTGTCCATGCTGGGGGTCTGGATCCCCGCTGCTCCTCTGGGGTCCTTCAGTAAGGGGATGTATGTGTCGCTGTGACAGGAGCGCATGGCGTTGTCCCAGACCCCTGCGCCGCAAACATGTTTATGCGCGCCGGGCGCGGCCTCCAGCTCGGCGTCTCCGGAGCGCAGTGCCATCAGCTCAATCTCATGCTTGGCAGCAGTCTCCAGCACCTGTTGCTTGTTGTAGAACAAGACGAAATTGTTGATGATGGGATGTATAGGCAGCGCTATTGCGATCACCCCGCACAGGAAGCTGATGGCCGCGTTACACCGACCCAAAGTGGTCTTGGGGTAGACGTCTCCATAGCCCACCGTGGTCATGGTGATCACAGCCCACCAGAAGGACTGCGGGATGCTGGTGAACAATGTCTCCGGGTGGTTTTGCTCCATGGTGTAGCCAAGTGCGGAAAAAAGGAAGACCCCCACGCCCATGTACATGAGGAGCAGACCGAGCTCTTTGAAGCTGCTCTTCAGGGCAGATGTGAGGGTCTGGAGTCCAGAGGAATGTCGTGCCAGCTTGAAAATGCGCGCAATGCGCATAATGCGTAAAGCCTGCACCGCCTGCTGCACGTTAGCCAGCTCCATCACTCCTGTGCCGAAGGAGGTCAGAATGAGCACCACGAAGAAGGGCATGATCGCCATGAAGTCGATGATGTTCATGAACGCCAGGGCGAATTTGATTTTATTTGGGGAGGAGATCAGACGCAGGATGTATTCAATAGTGAACCAGCCGATGCACACGGTCTCGATGACCTCCAGAGTTGGGTTCTCCGTGAGGTTACCCTCCGCGTCTTCCACCTGCAGGTCGGGGATGGTCCCCACGCACATCACCACGGAGGAGACGAGGATGAAGATGAAAGAAACTATAGCGATGATGTGCGCAGGCAGCGAGGACTCTGGTTTCTCCATCAGCCTCCAGAGGCACATCTGGAAGCGCTGCCAGCCGGCTGCAGACGGATCTCCCTCTCGGTCCACCAGGATAGTTCTCACTTTCTCTGCGATCTCTGCAAGTTCATCCTCGACCTCCTTCAGGTGGCACTTGCAGCACTCGTCCAGATAATCAGAGTCAATCTTCCAGAACTCCATCTCCTTCATAAAACAAATAGGACAAATGCCTCGTTTCATGTGAATCTCTCCATAAAAATACAGCTCAATGATACACTTAAATGCTTCGGGGTCTCTGTCAAAATAAAATTCTCCCGTGTCAGGGTCGTAGTCGTCACACAGTGTGGATATTTCTTCAGCAGACTTCAGTGAACAGTCCACCAGCTCTGCCAGCCGGGTGTCCGGGTAGCGATTCAACACGTCGCCGAACAACACCTGTTTCACGCCGCCGATGTTAACCACAATCTCCGTCTCCTCGCTCGCTTCAGAGCCGTTGCAGTCTGCATACCGCGTCCTCTGGATCCCCCACATAATGCCGACAACAAGTCCGCCGCAAAACACCACGACGACTCGAGATTTTCACACAACAAAGTAAACACAAGTCACCAGAAGACCTGGCGCTGTGCGTAAAACCTCCTATTTTTTTCTAATCTCTGCGTTTTAGTTGAAAAAAATAATATTTTTGCTCAGAGATGACTGCAGTGCTAAGTCTTCTCCCTTCAACACAACCGTGTTTGTCAGTGAACAGTACGCCTGTGCGCTCTGAGAAAGTTGGCATTGAAGTGCGCGTAATGTCAAGTTAGCCACGAGCAAGCCACATGACTTCCGGCAGCGCCTTTCAAATAAAATCCAAATTGACCAGGTTTTGTCCTTCACCACTAAAGGCAAGGCAATTTATAAAGCACATTTGATACACAGAGGCAGGTTTGGGGTGCTGTACAGGGACATTAAAACAGCATAATAGAAATAAAATTGAATTCAGAGTTATTGATTATTACTTCAAAGTTAAAACAATATAATTTATACAATAAGATATACAAGAGAGATACAACAGTAAAAAAATGAGCAAAACTAATTTCAAAGATTTGAAACAATACAATTATGTCAGTTTTCATTGTCAGTATTTTTTTGATTTTATCATTTGTGATAAAAACGTTTTTTTCTGATCTTATGTATGTAAGTCATAGTATGTTGACATTTTTTCTGTAATTTTAATTTTAATGTCTTTTGTAGTCTGCCTTTTAGTGTTTTTTTCCCTGGGTGGGCAACATGCTATATGACCAGTGTCACATGACCTCTTTTTAATTTTTAACTTGGAACACCTGTCCCCTGTGTGTGTGTGTGTGTGTGCGTGTGTGTGTGTGTGTGTGTGTGTGTGTGTGTGTGTGTGTACTCATATATATGTATCATTCGAAAGAACCAAATAATGATCTAAATATCATGATAAATGAATATCAATTTAAAAAATTATATCAAAGGAGGACAAATCTAGCTCATTCAATAATGTTGGTAAATGTGTTCAAAGATATCACTCAAAATAACAAAAGGGGGAGAACAACAGTATAAAAAAATGGATAAAATCAACTTTAAAATTATTGTAAGCACTGAATGTCCGATGTTTTGGGTAACAATATAATGTAGCACAGCCCATGCTTTTATTTTTATTTTTTCTCAGTGTCTTCCGGTCGCGCGCCCTCTGTATTTGGGTACATTGTGGCACATTGACGCAGCGCAGTGCAGCCAGGCGCAGCACATCATAAATCTCCGCTGCATGTAATGAATTGTGAAGTAGCAAACAGGGAAATCAGGGACACGCACTCCGCTGGGTGTTTTTGTGTTAGCTCGAAGAGCAACAATTAGTTAAAGGCGATCGACTAACAGGCGGCACACAAGAAACATAAATCATGCCCTGTTTTTTTTACTACAATACCCTGTAAATCTTTCAGAAGAGACGCATTGTCCATCATAAAATTTGAATAAATCATATTCATTCACCTAATAATCTAGACGACAAAGGCTCAATCAACGTAATTAGCACTTAAGGCCTTTGCACACCAGACACGTTTTCTAATTTATTATTTTTTTAACCTGTAGCCACTCAATGCAAGCTTTCACACCAGCAACGTAATTACGGCTTTTATTTTTTCGGCTCTAGGTCGATTTTTTTCAAAGGTTTCGCTACAGATTCAACCAATCAAAATGCTCGTTATTGTTACGTCACGCTCAAAACATTCAAAAATGGCGGACTGGTGGATTGTTTTTGTGTCTCAGAGCCCCGTTTATACCATAAAAGGGGAAAAACGACAAAGATAATGACCTCAAGGACAACGTGTGGGGGGAAAGAGCGTCGGAGCTGCAGTATGAGGAAGATGTGTGTGTATAATCAAACTTTTTCTGGTGTTAATCAGTCTGTTAAAACTTCCGAGTATGCTAACGATAGCCTGCATGAAGCTAACGTTCCCAGCTAACCTCAACGTTATCTAGTGTCGTCTTTTTAAAAAGTTTGTAATTGTTTTTAATTGTTTAATTGATAAATTATATGCTGTATGTTTGTGGTATAACTGTTATGGATTACCCATTATGTAGACCAAGCCAACATACGATGTATTTATCATTTAAGAGTAACAACAGTCTAAACAAGTGAGTATCATCGGAGCTAAACACGATCAGACAGGTGTTGTACAGCACAGATACTGTTTATTTATTTTTTGGCTTTTTAGTTGATGATGTGAAGAAGCTCTGGAACAATCTGAGTGACATATATGAGAAAGAAGAGAGAGGAGGGAGAGGTGAAGAGTGGTCAGGCAGGTGGCAAGCAGAAGAAGAGATGGAAGTCAATGGAGTCAATGGAGTCAATGGCTTTTTTTAGATTAATCAACATATTTCAGGAGGTTAGGCTATAAATCTTTTAACATGAGTGTTTTTAAAAAATGCTGAAAGTGATCTCAGCAATTCTGTTATGTTGATGAGAAAATATAGCGTCCACAAAGAGGGCCTGATTTTTTGTTTCTGTGTCCATTATTGCAGTGTTTACTTTTCCCTACTATTTCACAAAAAAAAAATCCAGATGCTCTTGCTTATTTGTAAAACCTAAAAGTGGAACCTCTTGTTCCACCAATGTAATTTAGCCACAAAAAGACTCCAATACACTTCCAGTATCACTTCTCTGCAGGGCACAGTACTGATCATTTGCTTGTGTGCAGCATCCAGAGCAATGTTGTCGGTGAGGAGGAGCAGGAGGAAGATGCGGGGCCAGCAGAGCAGGAGCCTGACCACGCAGAGAGTGAGGGAGAATGTGGAGCTAGAGGCCAGCTGAGGCAAAGAGGAAGGGCAGTGACAGCATGCTGGAGGAGTATTTGAGGAAGGAGGAAGCTAGAGAAGCTTCAGGACAGAAAGAGAGAGCACAGCAGGGGGATGACATCACTGTGGTAAGACGCCGGCCCCCAGAAAGACAATCATGGGTTAAGCCAAAGATGCGGGAGTTGTGCAATGAGGCAGAGTTCAGAGCTGTGTATTCTCAGCAATACCAAAATTTTACTTTACTGTAGTTGTGTTGCCATATTTAAAACGTGCATTTCATCTTTATTGTTCTACTTAAATGTTCCACTAATGTATTTTTTTTTAATTTATTGTCTTAATTTATTAAATACAATCTGATTGCAGCAATATCATGTTTGTATTTGACTGAATAACAAATGGTAAGGCAAGGCTATATAGCTATTTAGTAATTTTATTTATTTATATTTACAAATCACATTGAACTGTTCATACATTTTAAAATTGGTAAACATATATAACATATTAACAGAGAAATGCACGTAATCACACACACACACACACACACACACACACACACACTCACACATAATATATACAGAGTTAAGCCATACAGTACAAAGGGCATTTCTTTTTATAGTATCTGAAAATGTAAAACTGGGACAAACATTAGATAAACTGATTAGTGGAAATGCAAATTACTTGAAGCAGCAGAACCTTGGTGCACATGGACATGTTGTCAGGGAACTTCTCCAGCTGAGGAGTTGAAGAACTGGCGGAAAGTTTCACGTACTCTCGGGGCCTCTGCAGATGCCCTGTTCCCCTGCGGGGTCCTGATTGGCGTCAGGATTCTTTCTCCACCATCATCTTCATCTGGCTCTCCGTCGTCTGGGTTGTGATCCCCCTCAGCAGAACACAGGAAGTTGGACAAAATGCAAGCCGCCTTCACAATGCTATCTGCTGCATCAGGACAGACTTGCGGTCGTTGACAGTAGACTCTCCAGTGCTGTGTGAGGATCCCAAAACAGTTCTCCGCTATTCAACGGGTTCTTGAAAGGCAGTAATTGAAGATTCAGATGTCTTCCTGCATGTGGTGTCCTGGATAGAAGATCAGGCTTCATAGCGAAGGCCTCATCAGCCACAACCACAAATGGCTTCGGCCCCAATTCTGGTGCAGATGGAGGAGGGGATGGTGGCGGGACGTCAAGTTCACCTGCCTGGAGGGTTTGCTAAGATTGGAGTTTGCAAAGATCCCTCCGTCACTGTTGCTGCCAAAGCAACAGCGAGAAATCTGTAATCTGCAACAACCAGAGTGAGCAACACCACTGAGAACGTCCCCTTGTAATTGGGGAACTGTGACGTTGAGTTGGGAGGTGCCTGGATGACAGTGTGTTTCCCATCTAGTGCTCCTGTACAGTGTGGGAAGCTCCACCGGCTGTCTTCATCCACAGATCCTCGTTAGGAGATGGCATCTGTGAATCTTTCAACTCTTCCCAAATGGCATCACAGGTCTCCCTCACTACTTTGGCAACAGTCAAAATTCCTGGCCAAAAAACTTGCTGCAATTGTGGTGTAGCTATCACCAGTGCTTAGAAATTAGCAACGACGCAACAAAAGAAAGAATTTTTTTCCCATTAAATGGTGCTTCAGTGAGGGTTGGGTATCACAAGTGATTGCGCAATAGTGGAAGCATTACATGAATGTATTGTTGTTTTTCAGGCTACTTACAAATATTCCCCCGCAGAATATAATATTTAACAACTTGTCCTTTGACTTTAAATGATCAGATCTGCAGCAGAACGCTGAATTATTGATCGACAGTCATACGGCAGCACATTGCCTCGTTGTTTGTCTCCACCTAGTGACGACACCTTCACAATGCAGTGACTAAAATGCTTTTTATTTTTCTGCTTGCAAACAGTGGTGCAAACCACCGAGGATAGAATTCATTAATATGTGATGTTAAAAAGACAAAGAATGGCACCATGAAGTCCAGTGTCACTGTAAATCTCGAAAGCAAAACAAAAAAAGAAGAAAGCAATTCTGTGTCATCATCAATTGAAGCAACTTAGTTTTTTTAACACCAGTTTAAAAACTTGTGTTCATAATTATGGTAATTAAGTACACTACACTTAAAATTTTCTTTTAAATAATGTGGGGAAAAACTTGTTGGAGCAATTACATTTTGATGGGTATCAATTTAAAATATTGCCTCAGTGCTACCAATTGTTCAGTGCTAATTAAAAATACCTTTGATAATAGAGGAGAAGATGATTCTCGTAACTCAGTATTTGCACTTTACATGAGTGTTTCCACTGTAGGCTATACTACTTTATGCTTCTACTACATCATTCGGAAGTAAATATTATATATTTTTACTCTACAGCAAATATTTACATGCTGGTGTTACTTTGCAGGTTAAGAAGAATTAATTATAAAACATTATGCATTGTTAAAGATTAAAACAACCCAAAACTATATAAAGACATTCAGAACTGGTTACAAGATCATTAGTAATGATTTCAAGTTATTGCATCAGTAATAATAACTGTCCACACTGACAAAGGGATACTACTTATGATGTGTCATATAGTTTTTTTTTTAATAGTACTTCCTGCCATGGATGGATTACTGAATGGGCCAACCAGACCCAGGGGCCAAAAGTCTCAGGGGACACCATGGCTTTCATTCTCAAAATGTCACTGAAATGAACATGTACTGACCAGGAAGAGACACAAAATGACCAAAAAGAGATGCAAAGGAACTACAAAGAAAAAAATGACTACAAAGAGACAAAAATGGCATTCATGGTTTTTTTTTCGTTTGTTTTTTGCTTTTATTTTTTCTGTCGTTATTGTTTTTGGTCTATTTCTTTGTCATACTTTATATTGACATTATATGTCCTGCATGTTGCTTTTTTGTCCTCTGGTTTTCATTTCATCTTAAGGTTCGTCTTGCTGTTGTATTGTAGTCTGTGTGTCCCATTTCATTTTTAAAGGTACTATATACATAGCTATTATTGTTATTATGTTTTTTGTTTGTTTTTATGCATTTTATGCAGTACTTTTATATGGTGTTAGTGTTGCTATTACTTAACTAAAGGGGTTGAATACATATTCCACCACTGCCGGTGAGAATAAGATAACAAAAGAGTAGCTTTTACTCTACATTTACTACTACTACTTTGATTATTTAATCAGAAAGACATCGCTCTATATGTGGTGCATGTAACTTTACTGTCCACTGTCTACAGCACATGTATACCTCCACATCTGTTGCTGATGCAGCTCCATGTCGCCTCCTCTCTCCTCCACTTGTCTTCAGCGTGCCGGCTGTCTTAAACTACACGGCGCACGCTGATTGGCTGAGGCGCAGCGTCGCCTCTAGCGGACCAATCAGCGCGGGCCACGGTGAGCTTTTTCGATCTACTTTTTCTGGGAGACGCAGCGGCAGCAGTCTGTGTGTGTTGCTAACAGAGGAGCCGTCCGGAGACCAGCTTTAAACCATGAGACCGCTTTTACTCGGTGAGTGACAACAACAGCAGCTTTCCACTGTTAAAAAATGTCGTTTTTGTCGACGTGTTGGTTGTAGGTGTGTGTGAGAGCGTTTTTCGCTGCTGTAGCTAGCTCGAATAGCTAAGTTAAGGTGCACAGAACAGTGCCAGGCCTCTGTTATCGTTGAATCAATGAATTAATGAACCCAAATTTCACTTCCTGTTATATAAATATGTCTAAAAATTGTATTTAAGTAGGCTGACAGTGTCATTTTGGTGCTTACTTTATCTGCTCTGACTTTTTCATTGATGCCATTTGAGCATACATTGCTATGAGAAACCCTTTTGTATTTCCCTCAGGAGTGCTGGGCTGCTCCCTGGTCCTGTCTGTCCAAGCCTTTTACTCAGCCAGTGATGATGTTATTGAGCTCACCCCCTCTAACTTCAACAAGGAGGTGATCCAGAGTGACAGTCTGTGGCTGATTGAGTTTTATGCTCCCTGGTGAGTCCATGTAACTTTTCAGGGCTTTCAGTGAGAGGCAACAAGTGTCCTCAGATCAACCAAATGACCACATTCTCAATACAAGCATCGATTTAATGATGTTTGGGTCATCTGTTTGCTGTTGCTCCTTACAGAAATATTAACGTTTATGATTTGAAAGCAGTGCAGAGGCTTGTATGCAAAGCTGGTAGTTCCTGGTTGGGTTGGATTGCAGTTACAGTTAGTTTATTTGCAGAGCACAATCACATACAAGAGCAACTCAGTGTGATACAGGATACAAGGATAAGGATACAGGATGCAAGGCAAAGGATATAGGATACAAGGATACAGGATACAAATATAAGGATACAGAATAGAAATAATATTAAATATATTTTAGCATAGGTACAGTCAAGGTCAAAGCTCCAGCAACATTTGTAGTATTCAGAAAGCTGTATTGTAAGACCCATGCATTTCGGCTGGTGGCTTTCATTGGGACATCCAAGGCCTTAAGCTGAAACGTGCAGGTCACTCAGTGAAGCTGTTCTAAATACTGCAAGTTTTGCGGGACCTCCGACCTCTCATTTCCCTTTTTTGTGCACATTGTTAGTAAGTGAAGTTGTGCCAGAAACCCTCAGCTGGCTTCTTCAGCACAGGTACAAGCAGGCGGCACGCATTAACACACTCAACACGACAAAGTAATCGTAAAAAAAAAAAATTTCTCAAAATGTTTTAATGTCTTTTGAATGCAGTAA
Organism: Plectropomus leopardus; assembly: GCF_008729295.1. Lineage (NCBI taxonomy): Eukaryota > Metazoa > Chordata > Actinopteri > Perciformes > Serranidae > Plectropomus > Plectropomus leopardus. The sequence goes on from NC_056478.1 coordinate 16,014,545, forward strand.
GGCCACAGGATATAATCACAATACTTGGGTCATGATACAATACTTTTGCAATTTTAAATGTTTTGCAATATGCTTAGTATTGTAATTAGTTTCATTGCAACATATTATCTTTTTTCACCTGTGAATATTTCCCCAAAGGAAAAACAAATTATGAACATGTATTTGTAATATTAATAATGTAATTAATTATATATTAAACAGGAAATGACTTGAGTTCCTCCATAAAAGTTGGTTGCACAATATTCATTTAATTTTGAGAAAACGGCTCTTATGTGACCCAAATAACCTGCACAGATAACCAGAAGCTTGCCAGATATATATTCAGAGGACAGACCATTATTTCCTAATATACCAGGACTAAGGGGATGTAATGTCCAAGTCTAAGCCTGAAGTCTGTGCACATGAAAGGTGTTAAATATTCAATGGAAGTGTTAATATTGAATAATTTGTTTCTGTGATTGCTTTGAGTGACAAATCCTTGTGATGTATTTTGAGTGTTTGGACCGAATATCTCCTGATAAAGTGAAAATGTTTCTGGACTTGAACACTGTTGTTTGCCTGCCATTTTTTTCATGTGCACAGATTTCTTAACTCATAAAGTCTATAGTAAAACAATATGATCTGCAACTAAACATCTTCATCTTTAGCTGCAAAGCATCAGCAGGAGTTTAATCTTCTGTTCACCTCCGTCACTTTTCTGGTTCATCACCACAGGTGTGGCCACTGTCGAAATCTAACTCCTGATTGGAAGAAGGCGGCCACTGCCCTCAAGGTAAACAAAACGTCTCTGTCATCTTGCCATTTACCAGAGGCAAGTTAAACATACTCAGGTTGTCTTTTCTTCACTAACCTTAACACTGGACATCTGGATAACTGCTATCACAAATCTGGTTATCGTCTCGCTTAGTCAGCTTTTTCCTACAGCCACGAACGTGCATGAAAGAGGCAGAGTTTTAATTCTGAGAAATTCAATAATTGCATCATCAGAACCACGAATGAAGGATTTCCTATGACATGAGATGAAACGATGATATTAATTACCTGTGGGATTGTTCTGTTTTAGGGAGAGAAAAAAGTCATTTTCAGCAAAATGTAAACAATAATTTTTTGTCTTTATAATAAGAAAATGCAAAAACACTAGAAATTTCCTGGTAGTTAAAGTGTGCCAACATTTTAATTGTAATTATGTATGAAATAGGTTTAGAGTAACATTTTTGGCTATTTATTTGTATGATGAAGAACCTTAACACTTGAAAATATAAAAAATAAAAAAATACTTAAAGGTAATTGAGTGATTAAATCTATCGAACAACAATGTTGCATTTGTAGTCACAGGAGCCAATTAACATTATTTTTCTTTGTTTTTTATTTCCAGTTATCATTACATGTGTTTCATGCTCAGAAGCTGCACTCTGAGGATGAGTTAAACTTTGCACAATTAAAATGCAGCTAAAATCATCACGATGTGTTTAGTGTCATAAAATATGGCCGCACCAAGCAAATATTATTTTTTTATCAATTAATTTGTCAGTTATTTTTTTAGATTAATCAAATAGTCACTCCTTTTAATAATTGATGATTCCAGAGATATTTTTTTATGACTTATAATATAAATATAACATAACAATATAACATTTAATTTACCCCAAAATGAATATCAAAAACATGTCTCATTAATATTTAAATATTTTATTCAGTCATCCTCTTTTAAAGACAATGATAAAAGCAGCGTGTTTTCAAATTAGTCTAATTTCTGTCACTGCTGTTTCATCATATTATGAATATTAATAATATTAATTAAAAAAATAGACCCTATTAGTATAAAGCACCTTCAATTCAAAAGAATTGTTGTGACGTACAGATGAATTGAGTTTTTCAGAGCAGCACTTTCCCTGAACTGAAATGATCTCTCCATTTGTTCGAAGCTCTGTTTTAAAACCAGAGTGGAAACAGAAAGCCTGGAACAATAAAATGATTCTACAGGCCTATAAAAATATGTTTTCTTGTTTTACTTGATACTCAGGATTATTATTTTTTCGTCGACCTGACTGGTTAGGGGTCATTATGTTGACAGCTTGTGATTCTCCTTTGAAGTGAATCTGCTGCTGAGCGGGTTAGCTGTTGCGTGTAAATCGCCGTGGCGATTTATCTCGGTAAAAAGTGAACCAGCTTCGTAGCACTGAAACCTCAGGGCTAAACCTGAGGCTATCACTTTCGGTAGATCCTGCCTCGTAGTGCGGGCCTCAGTCAGGCTGCAGACTTACATTCACTTGTTCTTGTAGGGCAACGAGGAGAAGATCAAATATGAGAATATATTTTAGGGAGAACTGCTGTTGGCAGTTTGACGATAGGATTATGATGATGTGCTTTGCTACACATTTGCATAAGAAAACTGAGATATTCTATGCAGGATTGTCGGTTGCTGTTTATTACTACTTATTAAACATGCTCGCTAGTTAAAGTGAAAGCTTATCCCAGATTCAGATTCGCCTCGCTATAAATGCGTTTTTTTAGCACTGTGCCTCTTGGATGCCTGCTGCGTACAGTCTGGCACATGGTTGTTACTGTGATACACACCCATAAACGTCCTGAGCACAGAAAATATGGAGAAATTAAAGAAAAAACAGGCAGGCATTGATTTTTGGGGAAAATCCTGCATTAATAATTGGGCATATATAATGACCAAGCGGGTAAATTAGAGGCATTCATTGTTCATTTCACTCAGCTAAAACAAACAAATGAGATGAGGCAACACAGAAGCTGTATCACGATTACGAAGCTCACAGCTTTGTTCCACCTACAAGTGTTTGAGAAGTTTGTAACTCAGCAGTGAGAATAACAGCAGACGAAGGCGTGAAACGTGGGCAGAAAAGGAACTGTGGTCAAATATTAGCAAATCTTGTTTGTTTTTTTTCTGGAGCAAAGTTAATGTTATTCATTGTTTATTTCCTGAAATGTGCTTTTCCGCACATAGTTATCACCTCCTAATATTATTTCCTAACATCCTGCATACGTCAGTAACTGTTGCACTCGTTCATTGACGTGCAGACTTCCAGAGTTGTGAAACAGCACATTAATGCGACGTGAGGAGTGAATTAACAGGCTTGCTGTATTTTGCTGAGACTTTTTTCTGTAATCCTTCAGGGTATTGTCAAGGTTGGTGCCGTAGATGCAGACCAGCACAAGTCACTGGGTGGCCAGTATGGCATCAAAGGTTTCCCCACCATCAAGATCTTTGGAGCCAATAAAAACAAGCCAGAGGAGTACCAAGGTACAGAAAAACCACCGCTTCAAACGAAATGCCTCTGTATAAATAAAATATGCAGCTTTCTGAATTTAAAATCATCCTCTAGTGACCCTATCCAGCTTCAGACAGTTCAAACCTGCAGCCACTTGCAGTGTCCTGTGTCTGAAAACCTGCCAGTTTACACCAATGCGACTCGATGAGACATTGTCTCCAATGCAACGACTCAGTATTTCTGTTTTTAATTTCCGACTTCTCAAGTAACAAATAAGCCCTTTGTTTATGCGCCTCAGCGACAGCCACGGCTAGAGGCAATATTTTTCCACGTTGTCCGTCTGTACATCCATCTCAAGAACTCCTTCAGGAGAATATCTTCATATTTTACACAAACATCCACTCAGCCACACTGATGATCTAAATTAAGATCAAGGTCGCTCTGACCTCGTCTGTCTCATTCCTGTGAAAATGATATAAAATGGTCATCTTAACACTTTTTTTGGACATAACTCAAGATAATTTGACAACATTTCACACAGATGTCTAACAGGATAAAATGCTAAAATCATAATGTTCTGCAAAAAAACACTTTTTTTTCTACTCATCACTCAGCATCATAAGTCAGGAACAGACGGGGAGACATTTGGTTCAGATACTGAATTGTTGACATTAATTTTGGATGCCCTCTTTGAAACCGATTGTATAGATCTTCTTGACAGTGTGTGTGTGTGTGTGTGTGTGAGAGAGAGAGTGTGAAGGATCTGTTTTTTTCAAACACATGAATGTAAGCTGTAACTGCGACGTGATTGGCTCACAGAGACGTACAGCTGCGAGGCGGTAATTCTAGTTTTCGAGTATGTTAGTGTGACATTTGCATATTCAGCCAGCAGCAGCAGCAGCGAATCACCGTCTGCCATGACACGCCGTGAGGACAGAGACCGACATACGCGTCAGCAGCTGCAGCGCTGACAGCTGTTGTCAGAGAACGCCACGGTGACGGCTTGTAACTGTATCGACAAACTGCTCGGCTGTTAAAACACGTGACGGACGCCTTACGTTCCACAACCAGCTGCTGGAGACATTTCAGAGTTACAGGAACAAATCTTTGGTCTGAACTGAATTTATGAGTCCGTAAAAACGGTGTCAGAGAGGCACTTAAACGTCATCCTTTCTCAGTTAATCACTAATGTGATTTTAAAGCCTTTTTGGCAACTTCTTGACTGTTGAAGTTATTTTGAGGCAGGCTTTGAAGCTCTTTGATAAGTCTTTGGCTGCAGTGACTGACACCTGCATCCTCTTCACCTTTTCAGGAGGACGCAGTAGCCAGGCCATCGTGGACGGAGCCATGGGCGCTTTACGCGCTCTGGTGAAAGAGAGGATGAGCGGCAGGTCAGGCGGCTCTGGCTCCAAGCAGGTACATCCAGTCATGCTGTCTTTGTTTTATTTGAAATTAGAGAGATGAAACACTTCAGTGAACACTTAGTAACACTCAGCCATCTTCCAACAGAGTGCCGGTGGCAGTAAGCAGGACGTGGTCGAGCTCACCGATGACAACTTTGACAAGCTGGTGCTGGAGGGCGATGAGGTGTGGATGGTGGAGTTCTTCGCCCCCTGGTGTGGACACTGCAAGAAGTGAGTTTGGTTCATCCCCAGCAACTAGGACGAGAGAGACGAGATAACCGTCTGTAGTACGAGGAACACGAATACAACAGAGTGCTGTTGAATTTTTGTTTTGTGCAGCTAAAAGCGCTAAAAACAACAGTGTTTCTTCCTGGATAAAATGTCCCAGTAAATCTGGATAATCCACAGACCAGACTTAAAAAACTAATTCTCTCATTCAGTGCTCTGTAATCCCTGTGAAAACTATTCGGCGAGACCTGAGCTGTTTTTTCCTAAACCGTGTGAAGTTGGTTTGCAACATGTCCCACATTTTTATTTTTCATCAGTGTTAGGGAGTTCAGGAGTTGGTATTTGTTTGGGGAATAATGCTCACAACTAATTTTGAATTTTACATTTTACCTTGGAGTTATTTCTTGAAGTGTGATTTTAAAAAAAAAAAAAAAAAATTCAACCTTCACTCTCTTCTGTTGCCAACAGCCTGGAGCCGGAGTGGGCAGCTGCAGCCTCAACCGTCAAGGAGCAGACCAAGGGCAAAGTTCGCCTCGGAGCTGTGGATGCTACTGTGCACCAGACTGTGTCCAGCCGCTACGGGGTGAGCAGGAATCGATGAGTTAATGCGGTGCACGACTCTGATACAAACTCCTGTACTAATAGACACAAAACACACGTGGACCTCCACTTCCTACTGCACAAGAGGATTCTGGGAGTTTGGCCACAGCTACTGTGCTTCTAACAGACGGGAAAGTCAAATTCAGACTTTTAAGTACTTTTTTTGGCTCTTATTTTCAGGGATGAAATTGTTTCCTCACACAACCATCGGTAGCAAAAGAAATGTGAGTTTGTTCATGCTGCTAGGGACTAAAATTGACTAATTATTAATTAAATGGCTGTTATTAGTCAGACATGTGATTGACAAAACTCAACCTGGTGCTAAAGGCTGACACTGCACTGCTGTGAGTGTTTTGCAGGTTAGTGAAACTTCCTGGCAATGACTCTACTGGAGTTTACAAACCTGATGGCGCTCTGAGCTCATACCGCTCATACCGCTCATACCGCTCATACCGCTCATACCGCTCATACGGCATTAGAAAAAGAAATCGCAAACACCGCCGTTCTTGGCTCTCTAATTGAATACTTTAATCTAATTCATTTCATAAAGTAATTTGTCCTTCTGTTCTCCTCTCAGTAATATTCAATTACCTTTTTAAGGACAGACTTTTAAAAAAAAAAGCGTGATTTTCAAGGTATCCCAGTAGTTGAATATCTGTTCAAGGACTTCAAGCACCTGTTTTAAGCCTTGTTTCCGTTTAAGTAAACGTAAACAGCAGAATTAGTTGGTGACAGCTGTTGCTTTGACCTTGGAAACATGCCTGCTTGTGTGATGTGAAATGTAAAGTCTCAGTCATGAATTGAGCGTTTTTTCAGTCGTCTGACATGCTCTTCTTTCTCGGATTGGGCTTTTAATTTTTTAATGTCTCTACAGTCTTAGTAGAAATCTGACTGCAAACTTGCAAATCTTGATTCCTCTTTTTGTCTCTTTCAATCTATTTCTTGTTTCACGTCACAAAGCTGTTGATACCGTTTCAGTTTAAGCAGCATTGCAAATAATTCAGCGTTTGTGTCCTGCGGCTGACTCACTCAGATGTGTCATATCATAGCGTGATTAAAAGATGTATTTCCTACAGATGATCCCCAACTGAATACCAATATGCAACGGACTTTAAGACACGTGTTCATAGAACTGAAAAGTGTTTTGTGTGTGTAGATCCGCGGATTTCCCACTATCAAGATTTTCCGTAAAGGCGAGGAGCCCGAAGACTACCAAGGAGGCCGCTCCCGTAATGACATCGTCGAGAGGGCTTTGGATCTGTTCTCTGATAACGCCGCTCCTCCTGAGATGCTGGAGGTCAGCACACTTCTATATTTGCATCTCATGTTCATGCATGGATGGATGGGGCGTGGGGGGGACAGGGTCTGTCTGAACCCGTTGACAACAGTCGTCCTCTGTTTTCTGATACTAACCGAGAGAAGAAAAGTCGGTGCTGTCGCGTTACATGTCGTGTAAATGTTTGTCTTTCAGATCCTCAGTGAAGACGTCCTGAAGAAGACCTGTGAGGACAGTCAGTTGTGTATAATCGGTGTCCTGCCACACATCCTGGACACAGGTGAGACCACAGACACCGGTGTCCCTCTCCGTCCATTAGTTCAGAACCTTAAGCTGAAAGCACAAAAATAAAACAAATCCGGTGATATCTTTCAACATAATTCGATTTCACTGGATATTTACCGGTGTCTTAAGAACCTTTAAACTATTTGAATTGATTAACTTTAGCTGATTAAATGCAGCATTACTGTTAAATCAGTGCAGCGTCTGGACATCTCTCCAAAGACGGATGCCTCATTTTAACCATTTGAGATCTTGATTAACTCGCCCTCCTTTCTCTTTGTTCCTCGACAGGAGCATCAGGTAGAAATGGCTACCTGGAGGTGATGATGAAGATGGCTGAGAAATACAAGAAGAAGATGTGGGGGTAAGGATGAGAGACCAGTCATGGAGTAGAATGAAACTGTGGTATTAGGACTGTGACTGACGGTCCACTCTGCGTCTCATCAGCTGGCTGTGGACTGAGGCTGGAGCTCAGATGGAGCTGGAGGCCGCTCTGGGTATCGGTGGATTTGGCTACCCCGCCATGGCCGCCATCAACACACGCAAGATGAAGTTCGCTCTGCTGAGGGGCTCCTTCAGCGAGACTGGCATTCATGAGTTCCTCAGGTAGGTTTTTTTTTTTTTTTTTTTTTCTTCTCACCATCACAAGAATTAAAGTAAAAATACGGATCAGAGGAAGCTGAATGACGGAGCTCATGTGGTTAAAATTCTCTTTAGGGAGCTTTCTGTGGGCCGCGGATCAACCGCCACACTGGGGGGTGGAGCCATGCCAAAGATTCACGCGGTTGAAGCCTGGGACGGTAAAGATGGGCAGGTGAGTGGGAGCATCGCGGTCATCTCATGGTTTTACGGCTGCATCTATAGACGATAACAGGTTCGAGGGCTTCAGCCAGACAGTGGGAGGCTGGGCAGACGTCGTGCATTTGACACACGGCTCTGCTGTTCTGTCCGAAAACTTAAACAGAAGTCTTTTTAATTGAAATAAAAATGAAATCAGAAGAAGGCCTTAATTGGTTTTAAAAAGACTTAAATGAATCCTTCAAAAGTCTTAAAAATGCTCAGATATGGGAAGAAGGATTTTATTGATGGTTTTTTTTGCGTTGCGTTGTAAAATCTTGAAATTATTGCTAAATCTTTTTTTTTTTGTTAAATTATTTAGTTAATTACTTTTCTTAAATTCCTTATGATGGGGATACAAGCACTGGACTCTCATATGCAGATTTAGAAACACAAAATCGCACAGAAAACCGTCCAGAAATAGCAGATATATATCCCACTTCTGCTGGTAAAGACTTTTCTGATAATACATGTTTATTGTCTTCATGTGTTCCACTCTAGAGGTTTGTTTTTTCAGCATTTGCCACAGATAATCTAACTTTTTCACCGGACCAAAACAAAAGTCATGTTTTATGTTACAAGAAATATTTGGACAAAACAAAATTGTCCAATTTATTTGGTTTTTAGGAAATTGGTCTTAGACTTAATTCCAAGTGGCATTCAGAAAGTTTGAAATAAGTGTTGCAATTATATTCAGATTAACAGCCCGATCAGAATAAAGATGCCAAATGTAACCACCTCAATCTGAACAGACTGGATTTTTGGTTGTCCGGCTGTTATGTAATTCTGCTGAATTACATAAAAAAATCCAGATGTTTCTCTTCTCTCACGGTGGAAACTCCAGCTGTGGTTATTCATCTCAGTTTAAGAGAGCGGTTTTTAAATCTTTCAGGCAAACAGTCATTTTTTAAAATCTCTACTGAGGATCCAAAAATACGGCAGCTGTTACCCATGAACGAGACTGAGTTAACATTTTCATGCTAATAATTCATCTTTGCTAACAGTTTGTCTTTGTTTTGTGCTCCCTGTCAACCGCAGCTTCCTGTGGAGGAAGAGTACGACCTCAGCGATGTGGACCTGGACGATGACTTTGATAAAGATGAGCTATGAGCCCAAACGAGGAAGGATCTAATCCAGACTGGCTTGGTTGGATCTGGTCTGGTCTGGTCTGGTCCTGTGCAACCCGCCTCCCCTCTCCTGTGGACGAATGGGAGGCCCGGTCGCTCAGTTACTGAAATAATCCAGAAAAGACATATGAGAGACACCTGCAGTTTCTCACATCATCTTTGTCTGTCACACGGGGACAGGAGGGGGGGGGGGGGGGGGGCGTGTGTGTAGTGAACTCTGCCTCACGTACCTGCCGAACGTCGGAAGCTGCGTATTTATGTGGCCGCTGCCAGCCGAGGAGGGGAGGGAGGGGCTTCTGAATGTGGTATTTTGGTTGTTTCATTTATATCCAGGTCTTTTTTTTTTTTTTTTTTTTTTTTTTTTTTTTTTTTTTTATTTTTTTTTTTTTTTTTTCTTTTTTTTTTTTTTTTTTTTTTTTTCAACATTTTTTTTTTTTTTTTTTTTTATTTTTTTTTTATTTTCCAACATCCTTCTTCCCCTCATTCAATCTTTTTTTTTTTTTTTTTTTTCTTTTTTTTTTCTCCTCAAAATTTATATTATATTTCTACTAATTTTTTTCATATTATTTTTCTTTTTTCTTTTTTTTTCTTTTTTCTTTTTTTTATTTTCTTTCATACCAAGAGTTTCATTTTTTTTTTTCTTTACATTCTCAGCTTTTTTTTTTTTTTCACTTTTTTTTTTTTTTTTTTCTTATCTTTTTTTCTTAAAACATATATGGTGTTTCTTTTTCTTTTTTATCTTTCTATTTTTTTTTTTTTCATTTTTTACTTTTCAGGGTTTTCTTTTTCTCATTTTTTTTTTTATTTATTAGTTCTTTTTTTTTTTCGTTTTGTTTTTTCTTTTTTTCTTTTTATCCCTTTTTTCTTTTTCTTTTATTTTTTTCTTCTTCTTTTTTTCCCTTTTTCTCTTCTTTTTTCCCTTTTTTTTTTTTCTCTATTTTTTTCCTGTTTTTTTTCCTTTTCCTTTTTTTTTTTGTTTCTGTTTCTTTTTTTTTTTTTTTCCCCCATCCTCTGTGTCTGTCACGCGGGGAGAGGGGGGGGGGGGGGGGGGGCGTGTGTGTCCCTGTAGTGAACTCTGCCTCACGTACCTGCCGAACGTCGGAAGCTGCGTATTTATGTGGCCGCTGCCAGCCGAGGAGGGGAGGGAGGGGCTTCTGAATGTGGCATTTTGGTTGTTCATTCAGGTCTTTTTCAAACATCATTCCCCTCTCCCCTCTTCAGCCACTTTCGAGCACCTATTTTAAAATGTGGACTTGTCATAGTAACACTTCAGTCTCCAACCTCATGTGACTCTATACATTAGTTTTTCTCTTTTTAAACCAGTGAGTGAGGATCTTGGTGGGTTTGCATCATGTTTGTCCAGGAAAAGGGGATACTGTGGGACTTCTTGTGTAGATTTTTCTTACACGACTTTATTTCAATTGTGTGAAAACAAAATTTTTTTGTTACAAAAATAAAAAGGAATAAAAACAATCACGGCCTCCATATTTACGTAAACTGTTACATTGTCAGAAAACTCATATCACTGAGCGCATGCAATACCAAAGGCATATAGAAGTTGTTCAGAAAAACAACTTGTCAAGGGGGTAGTTCAAATGTTTTTAAGTGGGATGTATGCGGTACTCTTACATCCCCCAGTTTGAAGCAGCAGCAAAATACGTTGAACCCACCTAAAAAAAAAAAAAAAAAGCCGACCAAAACAAAATCAGAATATGTGCACTAGAATATTTCATGTTTTACCTCACGCAGCGATTAACGGCTCGCCACAGCCACCAAACTTAATGCACAAAAACGAATTTGAATTCGCTGAATACAGGAGCTGCTGTTGTATCGCTGCCTCCATCAGTTAGTGTTAATTTGTGACTTTGGTGAATCTGAGCTAAACCTATTAAACGACAGTCACACAATAACACAAACAAACTGTGGGAGGCAGCAGAAGAGCAGCAGCTCCTCCGTTCAGAGAGACGTTTTTTGTCTGTGGAGTCCGTCTTTGAAGAAAGCAACATAACAGCTTTGGATCCCTGTCACAAATTCCTGTCTTTGAAGTGATGTTGATTTTTTTTGTTTTTTTAGGTGGCTAGCAGACATTTTGTTGCTGGCCCCCTTCACAGCAGTACATGGCTTAGTTTCTGTGTCAGACTCCAGTCTGCTTCTCCAAACTGGGAGCATGTCGACTGGAAACTACTGTATGTAATACGCAGACTATGGCAAGTACCTCATTCAACCGCACTTAAAAACCTCTGAAGGATCCCTTTAAGCTACAGTTGATATCCTGAACAACAATAAGCCACTTTTCAACACAGTTAAGTTGAATCAAATTAAAAGATGTGATGTAATTAGATTCCTCTTAGTAACATAGTGGGATTCATAATACTTCCGAGCATATAATCCAGTCAATATAAATATATGATATGGCACTTCACTTACGGAGAACGGGTAAAAACGAGGTGAGAGAGCTTTGGAGAAGCATATACACAAAAAACTTAAAATCTTATAGTCCACAGAAAAGGAGCCACGTTGACAAAAGAGAAGTATCCATTAATGTAAACATTAAGACACGGAGTGTTTCGAAAATGAAAGGACTGTCTGGTGAGGGGGTTGTGATGACGAACGAGCCTCGATCAGGTGAACAGCACAAAGCCGTATGGATGTGGGTTTGTGATTGTGTTGTGAGAGTGTGTGTCTGTCACTGTCTTTGTCCTCAGAACTGACGAGAGGCTCCCTGATCCGACTGCAGGAGCCTGACAATGGATGGGTCGCTCTTGGCACCTTTAATGAACTCCTCCAAAGACAATCTACCTGTGAAGTAGAGACCAAAAAAAGATTCACAGTCAGCAGCAGTTGAGCATGTGAAAGAGGTGTGAGTCATGCAGCAACCACCCACCAAAATCAACAGAAAAGCCTCTGACGTTATCTTTCCGTCTCATGTGCCTACGATATAATCCCTGCAGCTCCAGAAAACAGTGCAGAAAAGGTACACCACAACTTTTAAATACACAACAATGATTTTGCATGAATATTTTAGCATTGAATGAGTCAAAAATGTCAAGTCAAATCAACCAACAGGTGACACTGTTGTGCAACTCATATAATTCTGGAATTCTTTAAGTGCATTGATCAGTGACATTGATATAAAAACTGGAAATGGGCAACACTTTAGTTTCTGTAGTGAATGTAAAAAAATATACATATATAAATCATAAAATGTGAGGGAAAAAATTAATAGTTAAGTATATCACAAAAAGTGTACGTATAGCATGCCAAAAACGTTATATGAAAAATAATAGGATAGTATGTAAAAAAAAACAAACTGTCAGAATATTAACTCACCAATAATATCAAATACAAAGTCATTCAAATCGTCATAGCATAGTATGTCAAAATGTCAGAAAATGTAAGAGTATAGTACGGCACACAAATGTTAGTCACAATAGTGACAATATAGTCACAATAGAGTATTTCAGAAAAGTCAGAAAATGTCATTTGTCAAAAACACAAAAAATTTCACAGTATACTGTGTCATTAAAACTCAAAAAAAATTATACCACAGCATTTCCAAAAATAACAAAAACAGCATTAATTACTCATAGTGTGCCATCCACAGTAGCATAAGAAGTCAGTATAGCATGTTGTCCATAAATAGCGTAAAAAGTCATATTTTAGTGTGTCTTCCAAAGTAGAACAAAAAAGTCATAGCATAACATGTCATCTCAAATGACTTTGATTTGAAAATGACAAAAACAGTCATAGAGCAGAACGTCATCCAAAATAGCATTATATTCCTCCAGCAGCATGTCCAGCGCTTTACTCATCTTAATAGTCTTAGAGATCAATAAAAATAAACCAGTTACACATTAAAAAGATAGAAGATGCGTTGCTGTAATTTAGTTTAAAATATATTGATCTTATCGTTACACAGATGGAAACTAAATAATTTAATCATAAACGAAATAAATATGAGGGTGACACGATTTTAACCATATTTTTTTGTTAAAACTACAGAGCTTTTGTTCGTTATGATGTACTTTTGTCGCAGTGACTCTTATCAGGGACACTGAGTCTCCTCATGGACAGAATACAAACGGCTGCTGGACGGAGCAGCAGCAGCTGCGGCCGGTGTAACGTTTCAGTCAACTTCACATCACAATCAGTGTCCAAAATGCATGAATCTACAGCCAAAGCTGTTTTTACGGCATAAAAAAAATAAAAGTGTTAACGAGCGGTCGCGAACTGGCAAACCTTCGTATGTGAACCAAAGAAATAGTCCGCTGAACTCTGCGGTTCATCACACTACTTTGGCGTAAATGATATGTTATATTTGCAGTAAAACGTGAACCTGCCATTCTTTGTATTTTTGTTAGATAATTATTCCACTAAACCAAACATGTAGAGATTGAGATAGAGATCTGTTGAAAACTGGGCTGATCGACGAGTCCAGCCGATAGCAAACTAAACATTTTCCGGGCAAAATTCAGTGTCTGCAGCGACGTCCGCGAAAGTCGACAGATAGATGAGTCCGGCCGACATTTCCTGATTTGAAAGACGCACCTGCCGATACTGGTTTTACCTGTTTTGGGAGCACTTCACCTCATTTTTTGTCAAAAACGACATATAAGTAAACTTTACGTGCCTAATTTGTTCGGCAACATCATCACAAGTGTCTAAACTGTAGGAATCTACCGCTAAATTTAATTTTACGGCTTGAATAAAATAAGATAAATAAAATGAACTCAACAAGATTTGAACCTGCAACCTTCTGTACTCCGACACCACTACTAGTCCTCTAAGCCAAACCCCCTGGCACTATACTGGATTGAAATTGATGTTGTTTTTTCTGCAGTTAAAGTGGTGCCATCCATTGAAAACTGATGAGTCGAGGCAACATTCACAATCAGTATCTAAACTATGAATCTACAGCCAAATTATATTTTATGGCATAAATAAAATAAAACATCGGCTGACATATATGATGATAGAAGAACAAACAAACAAACAAACAAAATGCCTAAAAGATTAAAAAAGAGCAATAAAAAAGAAGAAAATGTGCAAAAGTGGAGATTGATGTGCAAGTGAATCCAGTGCAGATGGTGAGTTCACCTGCCACAGAGAGGGGAGCTGTCAAAGAGACTTATTGCATGTGGGAGGAATGACGGTTTGAACCGCTCTTTTGACAGCGGAGCTAAGGGAGTCTGATGCTGCTCCCCCAGCAGACTGCGGCACAATAGACGGCACTCGCCACTGCAAACATTGAAGGATTTCAGCTTCTTCAGGAAATAGAGTTGGCTCATCCCCTTCTTGTACACAGCGTCGACGTGGATACTCCAGTCCAGTCTGTGGTTCAAGTGGACACCTAAGTGCTTGTAGTTCTCTACGAGTTCAACCTCCTCACCCAGGATCTTGATGGGTGTCATTGTGGTTCTGGTCCTCCTGAAGTCGACCACCATCTCCTCAGTCTTTATAACGTTCAGGAGCAGATGATTCCTGCCACACCAATCCACGAAGTCGTCCACCAACTGCCTGTACTCCGACTCCTGCCCATCTCTGATACACCCAGTCGCCGCAGTCATCAGAGAACTTCTGCAGGTGGCACGATTCAGCGCTGTACTGAAAATCAGAGGTGTACAAAGTGAACAGAAATGGCGACAGAACAGTGCCCTGAGGTGCTCCTGTGTTACTGACAACCACAGCAGACAGGAAGCTCCCCAGACGCACAAACTGGGGCCTGTCTGACAGATAATCAGAGATCCAGGAGACAGCGGATGAACTGACAACCATCCTGAGCAGCTTCCCACTCAGCAGGTCTGGCTGAGTGGTACTGAAGGCACTAGAGAAATCAAAAAACATGATCCTCACAATGCCACTACTCACATCCAGGTGAGAGAGGGCACGCTGCAGCAGGTAGATGACAGTATCATCTGCACCTGAATGCAGCTGGTAGGCAAACTGAAGTGGGTCGAGTACAGGTTTCACCAGTGGTCCAAGGTGGATCAGAACCAGTCTCTCCAGTACCTAGTACCTTCATGACATGTGACGTGAGGGCGATAGGTCTGAAGTCAGTGAGGTGACATGTCAAGAAGTGGCTTTCTTCAGACTCAGGTTGTAGATATGGTGCAGGATTCCAGAAAGCTGGGGTGTGCAGAATTTCAGGACCCTTGTACTGATGCCATTAGGGCCTGCAGCCTTGTTCTGGTGAAGTCTCTCCAGCTGTCTCCCCACCTGGCCAATTGTCACTGTCATGTGGGGTGTTGTAGTCCATGAGGAGGTTGAAGTTGAGGTTGAAGTGTGGTTGAAGTGTGGTTGTAGTGATCCAGTGTGGGGGAAACGCCGGGGTTGAATAGATGCCTGAGAGTGTCATATGAGGACAGATCCTGTGTGGGAGGGGCCAGCAGGGGTTCCTGTGCTGAACCTGTTGAAAAACACATTCAGCTGGTTGGCCCTGTCCAGGCTGCCTTCCTGCTATATATATAGCCTGTAGAGTTGCGTCATAGCATACAACAATGAAAACAAGCACAAAACATCATAATTTAGCATGTCGAAAAAATGGCCAAAAACCACATAGTATAGTATGGAAAAAAACATCAAATTTCAAAATGTCCCAAAAATGGCTGCAAGCGACATGTTATTGCTTGTAGTCGTGTCAAAGCATACAAAGTTAAAAAAAAAGGCCAAAAGTCACAATTGACATGTCGAAAAAAATGGCCAAAAAATGCATAGTATAGTTTGTCGAAAGAATCCAATTTTGACATGTCAAAAAGATGTCTGAAAAAGACATATTATAGCTTGTTGAGTCGCGTAAAAGCATACAAATTCGAAAAAAGGCGAAAAAAGTCATCATTTAGCATGCTGAAAACATGGCCGAAAACCGCATAGTATAGTATGGTGAAAACTAAAATTTTTACATAACCCAAAAATGGATGAAAACGACATATTATAGCTTGTAGAGTTGCATAATAACATATGGCCAAAAACTGCATTGTATAGTATGGCGAAAAAAGTCAGATGTTGACATGTCACAAAAATGGCTGAAAATGACAGAATATAGTTTGTAGAGTTACGACATATCAAAGAAATGTGAAAAAAGGCCAAAAACTCAAAGCATGTAAAAAAAAAATGGCCAAAAACCGCCTAGTATAGTATGGCAAAAAACTAAAAGAATGACATGTCCCAAAACCAGCTGAAAACAGCTGAAAAACACATTAAATAGCGTGCAAAGACATGCCATAACATATAATGTTGCAAAAATTGCCAAAAACACCATAATATGGCATGTCGAAAATATGACCAAAAACGCAAGGCTATAGTATGGCAAAAAAAGTCAAAAAACGACATGTCTTAAAAACAGGTGAAAACAGCATGAAAAAACATTAAATAGTGTGCCAAGATACACCATAGCATAGAATCTTGCAAAAATGGCCAAACATTCACCATAATATTGCATATTGAAAAAAATGACTGAAAAAGCAAGGCTATAGTATGGCGAAAAAGTCAAAAAATGACATGTCCCAAAAACAACTGAAAACAGCTGAAAAAAACACATTAAATAGCATGCAAAGACACGCCATGGCATAGAAAAGTTGCAAAAATGGCCAAAAACACCATAATATGGAATGTTGAAAAATGAACCAAAAAGCAAGGCTATAGTATGGCAAAAATGTCAAAAAATGATGTGTCCCAAAAACAGCAGAAAAAAAACCTCAAAACAGCATTAAATAGCGTGCTGGAAAACACCATAGCAATAAAACTTGCAATAATGGCCAAAAACACCATAATATAGCATGTCGAAAAAATGACCAAAAAAGCAAGGCTATAGTATGGCAAAAATGTGAAAAAATGACGTCTCCCAAAAACACCTAAAAACGCCTCAAAACAGCATGAAATAGCATGCAGAGAAACGCCATAGCAATAAAACTTGCAAAAATGGCAACATTCACCATAATATTGCATGTTGAAAAAAATGACTGAAAAAAAAGCAAGGCTATAGTATGGCGAAAAAGTCAAAAAAATGACATGTCCCAAAAACAACTGAAAAAACCTGAAAAACACATTAAATAGCATGCAGAGAAACGCCATAGCAATAGAAACTTGCAAACAAGGCCAAAAACACCATAATATAGTATGTTGAAAAAATGACCCAAAAAGCAAGGCTATAGTATGGCAAAAATGTAAAAAAAAAATGATGTGTCCCAAAACAGCAGAAAACACCTCAAAACAGCATTAAATAGCGTGCAGAGAAACGCCATAGCAATAAAACTTGCAAAAATGGCAACATTCACCATAATATTGCATATTGAAAAAAAAATGACTGAAAAAGCAAGGCTATAGTATGGCAAAAATGTGAAAAAATGACGTGTCCCAAAAACACCTAAAAACGCCTCAAAACAGCATGAAATAGCATGCAGAGAAACGCCATAGCAATAAAAACTTGCAAAAATGGCAAAATTCACCATAATATTGCATATTGAAAAAAATGAACCAAAAAAGCAAGGCTATAGTATGGCAAAAATGTCAAAAAAATGACATGTCCCCAAAAACAGCAGAAAACACCTCAAAACAGCATTAAATAGCGTGCTGGAAAACACCATAGCAATAAAACTTGCAATAATGGCCAAAAACACCATAATATAGCATGTCGAAAAAATGACCAAAAAAGCAAGGCTATAGTATGGCAAAAAATGTGAAAAAATGACGTCTCCCAAAAACACCTAAAAACGCCTCAAAACAGCATGAAATAGCATGCAGAGAAACGCCATAGCAATAAAACTTGCAAAAATGGCAACAAAACACACCATAATATTGCATGTTGAAAAAAATGACTGAAAATGCAAGGCTATAGTATGGCGAAAAAGTCAAAAAATGACATGTCCCAAAAAACAACTGAAAAAAGCTGAAAAACACATTAAATAGCATGCAGAGAAACGCCATAGCATAGAATGTTGCAAACAAGGCCAAAAACACCATAATATAGTATGTTGAAAAAATGACCCAAAAAGCAAGGCTATAGTATGGCAAAAAATGTCAAAAAATGATGTGTCCCAAAAACAGCAGAAAACACCTCAAAACAGCATTAAATAGCGTGCTGAAAACACCATAGCAATAAAACTTGCAAAAAATGGCCAAAAACACCATAATATAGCATGTTGAAAAAATGACAAAAAAGCAAGGCTATAGTATGGCAAAAATGTGAAAAAATGACGTCTCCCAAAAAACACACCTAAAAACGCCTCAAAACAGCATGAAATAGCATGCAGAGAAACGCCATAGCAATAAAACTTGCAAAAATGGCAACATTCACCATAATATTGCATGTTGAAAAAATGACTGAAAAAGCAAGGCTATAGTATGGCGAAAAAGTCAAAAAATGACATGTCCAAAAAACAGCTGAAAAAAGCTGAAAAACACATTAAATAGCGTGCAAAGAACGCCATAGCATATAAAACTTGCAAAAATGGCCAAAAACACCATAATATAGCATGTTGAAAAAATGACCCAAAAAAGCAAGGCTATAGTATGGCAAAAATGTCAAAAAATGATGTCCCAAAAACAGCTAGAAAACACCTCAAAACAGCATGAAATAGCGTGCAGAGAAACGCCATAGCAATAAAACTTGCAAAAATGGCAACATTCACCATAATATTGCATATTGAAAAAATGACTGAAAAAGCAAGGCTATAGTATGGCAAAAATGTCAAAAATGACATGTCCCAAAAACAGCTAAAAAAAAAACACATTAAATAGCGTGCAAAGACACGCCATAGCATAAAATATTGCAAAAAATGGCCAAAAACACACAATAATATGGTATGTTGAAAAATTGACCAAAAAAGCAAGGCTATAGTAATGCAAAAAGTCAAAATTACTGCTTTCTGGGAGCACCTGCAACAGTACTTCATTCATAAGATGAGTTAAATTGAAAAACAAAAAAGGCAACACCTCTCTGGTGACACGGCTCTTCTGTTGCTTATTGTTTTGTTCAAAATTTGTGCAAAAACACCATCAAAACACCTGAAAAAACATAAATGACAAAAACAAGCTATGATAATCACGCAATTCAATGTCAATTTGAAAAAAATGTTATATTTGAACAAGGCTATAGTTAAAAAATTGTTTTGATATTTAAGTTGTTTTGTTGCCATAGCTCTAAAACTTTGCAAAAGAGCCAAATGACAACATAATATGGCATGCTGAAAAAATGACTGAAAAAGCAAGGCTATAGTATGGCAAAAATGTCAAAAAAATGACATGTCCCAAAAACAGCAGAAAACACCTCAAAACAGCATTAAATAGCGTGCTGGAGAAACGCCATAGCAATAAAACTTGCAAAAATGGCCAAAAACACCATAATAATAGCATGTTGAAAAAATGACCAAAAAAGCAAGGCTATAGTATGGCAAAAATGTCAAAAAATGACGTCTCCCAAAAACACCTAAAAACGCCTCAAAACAGCATGAAATAGCATGCAGAGAAACGCCATAGCAAAAAAACTTGCAAAAATGGCAAAATTCACCATAATATTGCATATTGAAAAAAATGACTGAAAAAGCAAGGCTATAGTATGGCGAAAAAGTCAAAAAATGACATGTCCCAAAAACAACTGAAAACAGCTGAAAAACACATTAAATAGCATGCAAAGACACGCCATAGCATAGAATGTTGCAAAAATGGCCAAAAACACCATAATATAGTATGTTGAAAAAATGACCCAAAAAGCAAGGCTATAGTAAGGCAAAAATGTCAAAAAATGATGTGTCCCAAAAACAGCAGAAAAACACCTCAAAACAGCATTAAATAGCGTGCTGAAAAACACCATAGCAATAAAACTTGCAATAACGGCCAAAAACACCATAATATAGCATGTGAAAAAATGTACAAAAAAGCAAGGCTATAGTATGGCAAAAATGTCAAAAAATGACATGTCCCAAAAACAGCAAAAACACCTCAAAACAGCATTAAAATAGCGTGTTGAAAAACACCATAGCAATAAAACTTGCAAAAATGGCAAAAAACACCATAATATAGCATGTCGAAAAAATGACCAAAAAAGCAAGGCTATAGTATGGCAAAAAAGTGAAAAAATTACGTCTCCCAAAAACACCTAAAAACACCTCAAAACAGCATAAAATAGCGTGAAGAGAAACGCCATAGCAATAAAACTTGCAAAAATGGCAACATTCACCATAATATTGCATATTGAAAAAAATGACCGAAAAAGCAAGGCTATAGTATGGCAAAAAAGTCAAAAATGATGTGTCACAAAAACAGCTAAAAACACCTCAAAACAGCATGAAATAGCATGCAAAGAAACGCCATAGCAATAAAACTTGCAAAAATGGCCAAAAAAACACCATAATATAGCATGTCGAAAAAATGACCGAAAAAGCAAGGCTATAGTATGGCGAAAAAGTCAAAAAATGACATGTCCCAAAAACAACTGAAAACAGCTGAAAAACACATTAAATAGCATGCAAAGACGCCCAGCATAGAATGTTGCAAAAATGGCAAAAAACACCATAATAGAATGTCGAAAAAATGACCAAAAAAGCAAGGCTATAGTAAGGCGAAAAAGTCAAAAATGACGTGTCACAAAAACAGCTAAAAACACCTCAAAACAGCATGAAATAGCATGCAAAAGAAACGCCATAGCAATAAAACTTGCAAAAATGGCAAAAAACACCATAGTATATTGAATGTCGAAAAAATGACCAAAAAAGCAAGGCTATAGTATGGCGAAAAAGTCAAAAAATGACATGTCCCAAAAACAACTGAAAACAGCTGAAAAACACATTAAATAGCATGCAAGAGACACGCCATAGCATAAAACTTGCAAAAATGGCAAAAAACACCATAATATTGCATGTTGAAAAAAATGACTGAAAAAGCAAGGCTATAGTATGGCAAAAAATGTCAAAAAAATGACGTGTCCCAAAAACACCTAAAAACGCCTCAAAACAGCATGAAATAGCATGCAGAGAAACGCCATAGCAATAAAACTTGCAAAAAATGGCAAAATTCACCATAATATTGCATATTGAAAAAAATGACCGAAAAAGCAAGGCTATAGTATGGCAAAAAAGTCAAAAAATGAATGAAAAAAGCTAAAAAAAAAACACATTAAATAGCGTGCAAAGACACGCCATAGCATGAAATATTGCAAAAAAAAAGACACAATAATATGGTATGTTGAAAAATTGACCTGCCTGCAGGGTCTGCTAAGTAACTGCTCTTACGGAAATTTAAATTACTGCTTTCTGGGAGCACCTGTCCCAGTACTTCAGTTCATAAAATGAGTTAACGATTGTCTCTCTTGTCTTCTCCAGCAGGCATCCCCTCTGGTGACGCGGCTCTTCTGTTGCTTATTTGTTTTGTTCATATAATTTGTGCACCATTCAACATTTTACACAACATAACCCTCACACACAACACATCTACTGATAATCACGTCCCATTCAATTTGTTTTTGATTATGTTATATTTGAAGTTAATTTGTTAAATAAATTGTTTTGATATTTAAGTTGTTTTGTTGCATCTCTCCGCTTTGTCATGGCCCAAGAGCCAAATGACAACTATAATATGGCATGCTGAAAAAATGACTGAAAAAGCAAGGCTATAGTAAGGCGAAAAAGTGAAAAAATGACAGGTCCAAAAAACAGCTGAAAACAATTGAAAAGTACATTTCAATAGCGTGCCAACACAAGCCATGGCATAGAATGTTGCAAATATGGCCAAAAACACATTAATATGGTATGTTGAAAAAATGACCGAAAAAGCAAGGCTATAGTAAGGCGAAAAAGTCAAAAATGACATGTCTCAAAAAAGAGCTGAAAACAGCTGAAAAGTACATTTAATAGTGGGCCAACACAAGCCCTAGTATGGAATATTGCAAGAACGGCTAAAAAACACAATAAAATGGCACATTGAAAAAATGACCGAAAAAGCAAGGCTATAGTAAGGTGAAAAAGTGAAAAAATGACATGTTCCAAAAACAACTGAAAAACACATGAAAAATACATTAAATAGCGTGCAAAGACACGCCATAGCATAAAATATTGCAAGAACGGCCAAAAACACAATAATACAGAATGTCGAAAAAATGACCGAAAAAGCAAGGCTATAGTATGGCAAAAAAGTCAAAAAATGACATGTCCCAAAAAAACTGAAACACCTGAAAAAACACATTAAATAGCGTGCAAAGATACACCATAGCAAAAAATGTTGCAAAAATGGCCAAAAAAACACTATAATATTGCATGTTGAAAAAAATGAACAAAAAAGCAAGGCTATAGTATGGCAAAAATGTTCAAAAAAAATGACATGTCCCAAAAACAGCTAAAAACACCTCAAAACAGCATGAAATAGCGTGTTGAGAAACGCCATAGCAATAAAACTTGCAAAAATGGCAAAAAAAAAAACACAATAATATGGCATGTTGAAAAAAAAAATGACCAAAAAAGCAAGGCTATAGTATGGCAA
Source organism: Plectropomus leopardus (assembly GCF_008729295.1). Taxonomy (NCBI): domain Eukaryota; kingdom Metazoa; phylum Chordata; class Actinopteri; order Perciformes; family Serranidae; genus Plectropomus; species Plectropomus leopardus. The sequence goes on from NC_056478.1 coordinate 16,037,004, forward strand.
AAAAGTCAAAAAATGACATGTCCCAAAAACAACTGAAAACAGCCTGAAAAAAACACTAAAATAGCGTGCAAAGACACGCCATAGCATAAAAAATTGCAAAATGGCCAAAAAAACACCATAATATAGTATGTTGAAAAAATGAACCAAAAAGCAAGGCTATAGTATGGCAAAAATGTCAAAAAATGACATGTCCCAAAAAGAGCTAAAAAACACCTCAAAACAGCATAAATAGCGTGTTGAAAAACACCATAGCAATAAAACTTGCAAAAAATGGCCAAAAACACCATAATATAGCATGTCGAAAAAAATGACCAAAAAAGCAAGGCTATAGTATGGCAAAAAAGTGAAAAAATTGACGTCTCCCAAAAACACCTAAAAACACCTCAAAACAGCATAAAATAGCGTGAAGAGAAAACGCCATAGCAATAAAACTTGCAAAAATGGCAAAAAACACCATAATATTGCATGTCGAAAAAAATGACCGAAAAAAAAGCAAGGCTATAGTATGGCAAAAAAGTCAAAAAATGATATGTCCCAAAAAACAACTGAAAAACAGCTGAAAAAAAACACATAAATAGCGTGCAAAGACACGCCATGGCATAGAATGTTGCAAAAAAAAATCGCCAAAAACACCATAATATGGCATGTTGAAAAAAATGAACAAAAAAGCAAGGCTATAGTATGGCAAAAACGTTAAAAAATGACATGTCCCAAAAACAGCTAAAAACACCTCAAAACAGTATGAAATAGCGTGCAGAGAAACGCCATAGCAATAAAACTTGCAAAAATGGCAAAAAAACACCATAATATTGCATGTTGAAAAAAATGACCCAAAAAGCAAGGCTATAGTATGGCAAAAAAGTCAAAAAATGACATAAAAAACACACCCAAAAATAGCGTGCAAAAAACGCACCATAGCATCAAATATTGCAAAAAAGGCCAAAGACACGCCATGGTATGTTGAAAAATTGACCCTGCCTGTAGGGTCTGCAAATAACTGCTCTTATGGATATTTAATTATGCTTTGACTGGGAGCAAGGCTGTTCCCAGTACTTCAGTTCATAAATGAGCTTAACGATTGTCTCTCTTGCCATTTTCTCCAGCAGGCATCCCTCTCTGGTGACGCGGCTCTTCTGTTGCTTATTTGTTTTGTTCATATAATTTGTGCACCATTCAACATTTTACACATCACATAACCTCTCACCAAACACATCTACTGATAATCACGTCCCATTCAATTTGTTTTTGATTATGTTATATTTGAAGTTAATTTGTTAAATAAATTGTTTTGATATTTAAGTTGTTTTGTTGCATCTCTCCGCTTTGTCATGGCCCAAGAGCCAGGTTATGACAAAAACTATAATATGGCATGCTGAAAAAATGACTGAAAAAGCAAGGCTATAGTAAGGCAAAAAAGTGAAAAAAATGACAGGTCCCAAAAACAGCTGAAAACAATTGAAAAAACACATTCAATAGCGTGCAACACAAGCCATGGCATATAAATGTTGCAAATATGGCCAAAAACACATAATATGGTATGTTGAAAAAATGACCGAAAAAGCAAGGCTATAGTAAGGCGAAAAAGTCAAAAAATGACATGTCTCAAAAAGAGCTGACAACAGCTGAAAAGTACATTTAATAGTGCGTGCCAACACAAGCCCTAGTATGGAATATTTGCAAGAACGGCAAAAAAACACAATAAAATGGCACATTGAAAAAATGACCAGAAAAAGCAAGGCTATAGTAGGTGAAAAAGTAAAAAAAATGACATGTCCCAAAAACAGCTAAAAACACCTCAAAACAGTGTGAAATAGCGTGCAGAGAAACGCCATAGCAATAAAAACTTGCAAAAATGGCAAAAAAAACACCATAATATTGCATGTTGAAAAAAAATGACCAAAAAAAGCAAGGCTATAGTAAGGTGAAAAAGTGAAAAAATGACATGTTCCCAAAAACAACTAAAAACACATCAAAACATACATTAAATAGCGTGCAAAGACACGCCATAGCATAAAATATTGCAAAAACGGCCAAAAAACACACCATAATACAGCATGTCGAAAAAATGACCGAAAAAGCAAGGCTATAGTAAGGCGAAAAAGTCAAAAAATGACATGTTCCAAAAAGAGTTGAAATCAGCTGGAAAAACACATTAAATAGCGTGCAAAGACACGCCATGGCATAAAAATGTTGCAAAAATGGCCAAAAAACACCATAATATGGCATGTTGAAAAAATGACCGAAAAAGCAAGGCTATAGTATGGCAAAAAAATGTCAAAAAATGACATGTCCCAAAAACAGCAGCTAAAAAACACCTCAAAACAGCATTAAATAGTGTGTTGAAAAACACGCCATAGCAATAAAACTTGCAAAAATGGCCAAAAACACCATAATATAGCATGTCGAAAAAATGACCAAAAAAGCAAGGCTATAGTATGGCAAAAAATGTCAAAAAATGACATGTCTCCCAAAAACAGCTAAAAAACACCTCAAAACAGCATAAAATAGCGTGCAAGAAACGCCATTGCAATAAAACTTGCAAAAATGGCAAAAAAACACCATAATATTGCATGTCGAAAAAAAATGACCAAAAAAGCAAGGCTATAGTATGGCAAAAACGTTAAAAAATGACATGTCCCCAAAAACAGCTAAAAACACCTCAAAACAGTATGAAAAATAGCGTGCAGAGAAACGCCATAGCAATAAAACTTGCAAAAATGGCAAAAAAACACCATAAATCTTGCATGTTGAAAAAAATGACCAAAAAAGCAAGGCTATAGTATGGCAAAAATGTCAAAAAATGACGTGTCCAAAAAACAGCTAAAAACACCTCAAAACAGCATAAAATAGCGTGTAGAGAAACTCCATTGCAATAAAACTTGCAAAAATGGCAAAAAAACACCATAATATTGCATGTTGAAAAAACTGAACAAAAAAGCAAGGCTATAGTATGGCAAAAACGTTAAAAAATGACATGTCCCAAAAACAGCTAAAAACACCTCAAAACAGTGTGAAATAGCGTGCAGAGAAACGCCATATAGCAATAAAACTTGCAAAAATGGCAAAAAAAACACCATAATATTGCATGTTGAAAAAAATGACCAAAAAAGCAAGGCTATAGTAAGGTGAAAAAGTTAAAAAATGACATGTCCCAAAAACAGCTAAAAAACACACCTCAAAAAACAGTATGAAATAGCGTGCAGAGAAATGCCATAGCAATAAAACTTGCAAAAATGGCAAAAAAAACACCATAATATTGCATGTTGAAAAAAAATGACCAAAAAAGCAAGGCTATAGTATGGCAAAAATGTCAAAAAATGACATGTCCCAAAAACAGCTAAAAAAAAACACCTCAAACAGCAGAAAATACATCAAAACAGTGAAATAGCGTGCAGAGAAACGACATAGCAATAAAACTTGCAAAAATGGCAAAAAAACACCATAATATTGCATGTTGAAAAAAATGACCAAAAAAGCAAGGCTATAGTATGGCAAAAATGTCAAAAAATGACATGTCCCAAAAAAACAGCAGAAAACACCTCAAAACAGCAGTAAATAGTGTGTTGAAAAACACCATAGCAATAAAACTTGCAAAAATGGCCAAAAACACCATAATATAGCATGTCGAAAAAAATGACCAAAAAAGCAAGGCTATAGTATGGCAAAAAAGTGAAAAAATGACGTCTCCCAAAAACACCTAAAAACACCTCAAAACAGCATAAAATAGCGTGCAAAGAAACGCCATTGCAATAAAACTTGCAAAAATGGCAAAAAACACCATAATATTGCAAGTCGAAAATGACCGAAAAAGACCGAAAAAGCAAGGCTATAGTATGGCGAAAAAGTCAAAAAAATGACATGTCCAAAAAAAAACAACTGAAAAAACAGCTGAAAAACACATTAAATAGCGTGCAAAGACACGCCATAGCATAAAATATTGCAAGAACGGCCAAAAACACAATAATATGGTATGTTGAAAAAATGACCGAAAAAGCAAGGCTATAGTAAGGCGAAAAAGTCAAAAAATGATATGTTCCAAAAAGAGCTGACAACAGCTGAAAAACACATTAAATAGCGTGCAAAGACACGCCATGGCATAGAATGTTGCAAAAATGGCCAAAAACATCATAATATGGCATGTTAAAAAAATTAACAAAAAAGCAAGGCTATAGTATGGCAAAAACGTTAAAAAATGACATGTCCCAAAAACAGCTAAAAACACCTCAAAACAGCATGGAATAGCGTGCAGAAAAACGCCATAGCAATAAAACTTGCAAAAATGGCAAAAAAACACCATAATATTGCATGTTGAAAAAAATGACCAAAAAAGCAAGGCTATAGTATGGCAAAAATGTCAAAAAATGACGTGTCCAAAAAAACAGCTAAAAACACCTCAAAACAGCATAAAATAGCGTGTAGAGAAACTCCATTGCAATAAAACTTGCAAAAATGGCAAAAAACACCATAATATTGCATGTCGAAAAAAAAAATGACCAAAAAAGCAAGGCTATAGTATGGCAAAAACGTTAAAAAATGACATGTCCAAAAACAGCTAAAAACACCTCAAAACAGTGTGAAATAGCGTGCAGAGAGAAACGCCATAGCATATAAAACTTGCAAAAATGGCAAAAAACACCATAATATTGCATGTTGAAAAAAATGACCAAAAAAGCAAGGCTATAGTAAGGTGAAAAAAGTGAAAAAATGACATGTTCCAAAAACAACTGAAAACACATGAAAAATACATTAAATAGCGTGCAAAGACACGCCATAGCATAAAATATTGCAAGAACAGCCAAAAACACAATAATACAGAATGTCGAAAAAATGACCGAAAAAGCAAGGCTATAGTAAGGCGAAAAAAGTCAAAAAATGATATGTTCCAAAAAGAGCTGACAACAGCTGAAAAACACATTAAATAGCGTGCAAAGACACGCCATGGCATAGAATGTTGCAAAAATGGCCAAAAACACCATAATATGGCATGTTGAAAAAAATGACCAAAAAAGCAAGGCTATAGTATGGCAAAAAATGTCAAAAAATGACATGTCCCAAAAACAGCAGAAAACACCTCAAAACAGCATTAAATAGTGTGTTGAAAAACACCATAGCAATAAAACTTGCAAAAATGGCCAAAAACACCATAATATAGCATGTCGAAAAAAATGACCAAAAAAGCAAGGCTATAGTATGGCAAAAAAGTGAAAAAATGACGTCTCCCAAAAACACCTAAAAAAACACCTCAAAACAGCATAAAATAGCGTGCAAAGAAACGCCATTGCAATAAAAACTTGCAAAAATGGCAAAAAACACCATAATATTGCAAGTCGAAAAAATGACCGAAAAAGCAAGGCTATAGTATGGCGAAAAAGTCAAAAAATGACATGTCCAAAAACAGCATAATAGAGCATGTTGAAATAATGATCCAAAAAGCAAGGCTATAGTATGGCAAAAAAGTCAAAAAATGACATGTACCAACAGCAGCTGAAAAACACAATACATAGCGTGCAATATACGCCATAGCATAGAATGTTGCAACAATGGCCAAAAACAGCATGTGATGTCCACTGCGATTTCTCAGACCTGCCTGTAGGGTCTGCTAATAACTGCTCTTCCAGATATTTAATTACTGCTTTCTGGGAGCACCTGTTCCCAGTACTTCAGTTCATAAGATGAGTTAACGATTGTCTCTCTTGTTTTCTCCAGCAGGCATCCCTCTCTGGTGACGCGGCTCTTCTGTTGCTTTTTGGTTTTGGTCATATAATTTGAGCACCATTCAACATCCTACACATCACATAACCACTCACACCACAAATCTTACATTCCTGATCAACCAATAATCACGTCCCATTCAATTTGTTTTTGATTATGTTATATTTCAACTTAATTTGTGAAATAAATTGCTTTGACTATCAAGTTGTTTTGTTGCATCTCTCCACTTTGTCATGGCCAAAGAGCCAGGTTATGAAAACCATAATATGGCATGTCAAAAAAATGACCCAAAAAGCAAGGCTATATTATGGCGAAAGAGTCAAAAAATGAAATGTCCCAAAAACAGCTGAAAAACACATAAAATAGCGTGCTGAGACACGCCGTAGCATAGAATGTTACAAAAGTGGCCAAAACACAGTAATATAACATGTCGAAAAAGTTACCCAAAAAACAAGGCTATAGTATGGCGAAAAAGTCAAAAAATGACATGTCCCAGAAACAACTGAAAATAGCTGAAAAACACATAAAATAGCGTGCAAAGATACGCCATGGCATAGAATGTTGCAAAAATGGCCAAAACACCATGATATGTTGATAAAATATCCAAAAAGCAAGGCTATAGCATGGCAAAAGAAGTAAAATTTTGACATATCCCAAAAATGGCTGAAAATGACATATTAATGCTTGTAGAGTCACGTCAAAGCATACAAATGTGAAAAAAAGCCCAAATCATCATAATTTAGCATGTCAAAAAAAAATGTCCAAAAACTGCAAACAATAGTATGGCAAAAAATGTCAAATTTTGACATGCCCCAGAAATGGCTGAAAATGACATATTATACCTAGAGTAGAGTGGAGTGGCATAATAGCATATAAAGTCGAAAAAATGGCTGAAATTGTCATTATTTAGCATGTCAAAAAAATGCCTGAAACCACATACTTTAGTATGGCAAAAAATTCTAATTTTGACATCTCCCAAAAAAACGGCTGAAAATGACATATTAGAGCTTGTAGTGACACATCATAGTACAATATTGGGAAAAGGCCAAAAGTATCATAAAATAGCATGTTTAAAAAATGGCTGAAAATGACATATTATAACTTCTAGAGACACGTGATAGTGTAGCATGTCAAAAATAAGGTCATTATCTAATAAGGTTGTTATATGTCATACTATAGTTTGTTATAAAAAGTCACTGAATAATATTTCACTTAAGTTTTCATACAATGCCATAGCGTAGTATGTCAAACACAAAGATAAAATGTGACAGTATACCATAATTTGTAAAAAAACAATAACACTTTCTATCACACTGCATGTGTAAACATGTGTAAACATTTAATTAGAAAGCAGGGTGAAGTGCAGGCCTGGTCCACGTGATGTTCCCAAACATGAGACACACAGTTTGACCTCCTGACTTTCTGACCCTTCTGCTGCACTGAGCTGCCCACTGCCATCTGAACTGCTCTTAATGTCTTAATTAGATGTGACATGTCAAAAGCAGTCAGATCAGTAGCACTTGGGAAATGCTTATGAAAACATCACATGGGTGTAACATCACCTTTTCACATTAATGTCAGACATCCAGGTGGCTCAGCAGGTTAAGATGCAATGGGCTGTTAATGATTTTGTGAGTCGTGTTTATGATATCCTATTTCTCTCTCTGTCATCTATCTTCCTCGTTTCCTTTCCATCTCCACACTTTTCTTTCGTGTTGAGTGTACAATGTCAAAGATTTATTTTAATTTCCCCTTCTTAGCATTTATGAGCCACATACAAACATTTCATAAATAGGCTTATTTATCATAATTAAATGTTTATATAGTGCCTATATACCTCTTAATGTCCTGTTCATGTCTTGTGAGAAGGAAGAATTTAGGACCCCTACTTGCTTTCTCTACTGATAGTGGTTATGATTTCACCTCACAAAAGCATAAGCACATAACAATTAAACACCAGTCTTACCATCATTGTCAATGTCCATCTGTCTGAAGATTTTATCTGTCCTTTTCTCTGGCGTCGATTCATCCTCAGGCATCTTCATCACTGATGATACCATCTTGTAAATTGCCTATAAAAGAGAAAGATTACTGTAATGTGCATATCAATTTGTTGCCTGTCTGTGTGAAGCTTTTAGGAAGTAGAGATGAAAAATATCTTTTGCCACCTGACATATTTGTTACATCCTTTTTCTGGGTGCTTTGACCTATTTTCTGTTGCTACCTGTTATTATGGTGCTCTGGAAACTGCAACTCATCCTGCTGTTACACTCAGAGTAAGCCACTCTGAATGTGTGTCAGATGTGTCAGTGTATCTCCTAATAACATACACATTTCAGATTGTGAAAAGGTCCATGTTGAGAGAAAGACCTTTTGCAGAAAAACAGAAAGCATTCAGCAATAAAAAATAGCACCAATGCTTTTGCATGTTTTTTTTTTCCACATTCATTTGTATCCACAAACACAACGTACTGAGCCAATATTGATATGGCCCTGCAGGCTGCTCAGCTCACCATATTGGAAGAGTAAATATAGCCACAGCGATAAGAAAAAAACAGAAAGGGCAGCCTGTATCCATGACGTGTCAGGAGAAACTATCTTGTGAGACCTGAAGATGAATACTGAGCCTACAACCAAAACATCAGAGAGAGCTAAAAGGCATACAACCAAATCAAAAAATCAACTGAATATCTTTAGGTTTTGGACTGTTGGCCGGTCAAAACATGACACTTGAAGACGTCAAATGTGACAGACAGTGTTGTCAAATGTCAGATTCATCAATAATGAAAGTAACTGCTAGTTGCAGCCCTACTTGGGTTGAAAATATGTAAAAAGTTAAGTCTAATTAATGAATGACATTTGCTATTTTTGCTATGGATCTAGATTAGGCTAGATAAAACCCTCGGGTCAGGTTTAAAGAGAATGAATAGACATGCAAAAAAAACCTGCACAACATCGTGTTGATTTAAAATTCGACTGTCAACATTATAAATGAAGTTTCAAACTATAAATCATTTGACACAGCCTTACTTCTGCTTAAATAATAATTGCTGAAATTTACAGACGGATGCACTGCTAGAACCATTTCAGCTAATATTAAAACACATGTGGTGCAGAGTTTGACTGACACTGACCCAAACTAGGTAATACAACATCGACTGACATTGGCTTTTTGGGGCCAATACCAATTAAAATTAATCAAATATTGATTATCAGTCTCATTAAAAAACTAATGAGACCGATAATCAATATTTGAAGCCAATATGTATTTACAACAAAAACCTTTCTATCAATATTTACATTTTTGAAACATAACAAACTCTAACACAAAATGTTGTTTAAATGCCTTCAGCAAATGAAACTTTCAACATCAAATACATCAAATACAGAAAGTTCCCAGCAACTTTTTTTTATGAAGTCAAGTGAAAATTTAAATTAAGCGGAAAAAAAATAAAATAGCTTCCTGAGGTTTTACAAGTAAAAGTTCCTCCCATGCTGACACTTTCTTTGCCTTTTTTAAAGAACTCATTTTATCAGCGATCATCAAAAAAAAAAAAAAGATAAAGAGAAACAGCAAAATGCCAAATATCGGTCCTAATAATCGGCCAGGTCAATAATCTGTTGACCCCTAATATAGATCAATGAAGAAAGTCTATTCTGTCAGACAGTAGGCCCTCACCTGAACTATTTCCAGCATCTCTGCCCGGCTGATGTACCCATTCCCGTCCAGGTCGTACATGCTGAAAGCCCAGCGCAGCTTCTGCTCCAACCCGCCGCGAGACGTCACGCTCAGGGCAATGATGAACTCCCTGAAGTCGATGGTGGCATCCCCGTTGGTGTCAAATGTGCGGAAGACATGCTCAGCAAACTTCGAGGCGTCTCCGTAGGGGAAAAAGTTGGCATAGATCTTCTTGAACTCCTCCACAGTCAGGTGGCCGGTGGGACAGTCCTTGAGGAAGCCGCGGTACCACTCCTGGAGCTCGTGGTCGGTGAACTCTGTGTTCTCCCTCAGGTCGTTCAGGACCTCAGGACGCAGCTTGCTGTTCTGTTTCCCCATGATGCAGCTCTCTCAGGCAGGCAGATAGCTGGGGCTGGCGTTTCGACCTTCTCCTTTTGCCTCTCCACTCGCCGTGTGCTTTTACTCAACACGTCGCTGGCTGCTTGGCTTCCTGCGCTCCTGCAGGAGACCAACAACTCCCATTAATATCCTTGTGTGAATATCATAAAAGATTCATTGGCTCAATAATTCCTCCCAGCTTGCAGTCAGTGTTTATCATAAAACATGTGCTGATGATGCATATCAGGCAACCAGGCTGAGGAATAAATCTGGAAAATTGAGACAATGTCAGGAGAAAAATAGAGATAACAACTGAGATGTGAGGAGGTTTCACTATGTTTGTGTATGTGTGTGTGCCATGGGGGCGCGGCTGTGTCTCTGTGGATACACTATTAATCCTCAGGCACAGTGATAATTTATTGATCCTTAACTGCATGGTGGAGGGACAAGTGTCCCGGGGCATTGTAATTCTCAATAAACCCACTTTCCAAAAGGTCAGGCTGATACTGGCTGTTGTTACTGAGAGGGACGGACATTCACTTACAATAATCCTCACCTTTATGTGAAAATGAATATTCCAACAGATTTTAAGCAGGTGGGGCTCATACACTGATTAAAGAGAAACACTAATAATGGCTAAAAAAAACAATGCAAACAAGCAAGGCCGAAGCATTTGACCACCTGTGCCTATTCACCTCTGGTTTCTGCAGTTTGTCTCAATATTGTTTCCATGGTTATATTCTGGGAAACCTGTTTATTCATGTATGCAGGGGTTTTCATGATTGAGGATATGAGGATGCATAAAAACAACACATCCAGAATAAAACCATAACAGCCTGATACATATCAGACGGGACACTGTGCATGCAACCCATTGATGAAGCAGAGGAATCATGGGTGTTTTAGTAAGCGCAGAGGTTATGACACCTGACAGTTTGCATGCTGAATTTTTAGTTAAGTTAATATTAGGTTGGTGGGGGCAGATGTGTCTTTCTAAATCCTTCTTTTGATCTTCATTTTTACTTTCAACCATCTAAAATTTGTATTTCATGCGGTTTGAGAGACGCTTCTCTATGAAAGACAAATTTCAATATAGTGAGAATGTAAGAAATAATTTAAAAATACATGAGTGCTTCTCTTTATTTGGATCTCAAATGAAGAAAATTTGCCAAAACCTAAGCAAATCTTTTACAACACGAATCTGGTAAAGCGTGTGTGGGAGGGACAGAAAAAGAGATGTGCGGGGGCAGGGAGGAAGAAAGAATGGAAAAAGTATGACACATAGAAAGAAAAACTATTTCCAGGTAATACCAGCGGTTCAAATTACATAATAATCCTTCTGAATAACACCTCCACTCCTCTGTGTTACATGTAATGAATTTATGGGATCGAGATGTATTATCCCCATGTTCGCTGTCTCTTTCAATTATTGAAATCCCATTGCTGCTCCTGTGTTATTGGCGCTTGAATGATTTTATCTGGTGTAGAACAAATGAGAGCAGTGTGAATTTGGAAGAGGTCTTTTCTACATGCGGGCGCCCTATTTTGTCATAATTGTCACAAGGGTGTAATTTCCTGCAATTTTATGAATCAGAGTCACAGAGTAGCATGAGAGGCAGGCAGGTCTAAGGAACAGCCTGTGACATAAACCCTTAACAATGTCACTCAGGCTTATGGATGGAAAAAGAAATCACAAACACATTGATACAATTTCTGTCTTGCCCTAGTTTTCTTATTGGTGCGCATTAAATTACAAAATCAGTGATTCAGCAAAGGGCACTACAATAAAAGTTTCCAAACATGTTTTCAAACAGTGTGGTGGGTAAGATTTTGAAAAATTACATATTTCATTTCTATAATATTTAATTACATATTGTTTCAAATATTTGTTGGGAGTGCATTTAGAAGATTTAAGAGTGTACAGCAGCAACTGTCAACTAAGTAAAACACATTCCAGTATTTATGATATCTTTCTATATTATATATAAAATTACATACTATATATATAGCTCTTCTTATATTGAAGTAGTCTTCAAAAAACAATTCAGATGGATATTAATCTTATTATAATTCATTTACCAACGTCTAATATGTGCAGGTACTAAATACCTTATGCATTCATCTGTCAGCTTACTGTTAACATATTGTTGACCCACAGTCAGTGGGGTTTGGGTAAAAGTACTAGAAAATATCATGGGATATTAATTATTAGATTATAAAAAACTGCATGGAATAGTCCACCTACCACCTTCTCTCCCCCTTTCTCTGTCTCTCTATCACTCACACACACACTCAGTGTGGCACTAAGTCTGTATCTTTGTCCTTGTCTCTGTCCTCAATCCTGACCTATGTGATTTAATGCATAAAGCTTGTGGATTGAAAGTTGGGTGGTTATTTACTCGTATTTTTGCTGGGTGCAGGGTGTAGATTGGAAACCTGAAACCAATCCACGTCTTTTATAAATGGAATGCAGCTTGTGCCATATTTTCAAGAATGGGAACAAACTCGTAGCTCTTATCCAACATTTATTTTCATTTTTTTCCACATGCTCTTGTTTATCATTTATTTTTTCTACTTTTAATATATTAGTCAAATTAGCTCATTATAATACTAACCAATCATTAATTAAATCATTTAACAATGATAGGCTAAGATGGTCTACACAATATCATATCACTGCATTTTGTTTTTGCTTATCCAGCTTTTTAGCAAGCTTGTGAATGTCACAATACAGGAGTGACCAACTACAATAAAAGTGATGTTCACTTTGAGAATACATTATCATTGTCTGCTGACTCTGTAAAGCAGGGCTATGGTATAAATTACACACTGCCCTGCAGGCCGGAGCATAGTCCTTCCGCTCTAACATACAACAGGATGAGGAAGCGACAGCACCTCCGTAGCTCTGGGTCACATGGACTTTTCCAGGACAGCTCAGTGAGCAGGCTGAGCTGGAGCAGACACAAGTATGGGCGTTGCTATTTATTCCCCCAAACACACAAAACCACATGAAACCCAGAAGAATCCAGGCTGGAAGCCTGAAACGTGCTGCGGTGATGTTTCTAGAATCTCTGCTGCTAAATTAAGAGTTTGCCTCCAAGAGGAGATAGTTGTAATTTGGGGAGAAAACAGCAAAACAGTGTGTACTTTGGAAAAGAGGATGTTAGTGAAAAGAATACAAACAAAGTTGCAACACAAACAGTTTTAAAGAGTCTCCTGCCCTCTGAAACATGCTCATTACAGCCTAAAACTAAACTAGAATCCAAAATAAAAAAAATATGGGTTGCAATTATGGCTTATTCCACACTCTTTTACTAACTTGCTTCTTAAAATAAAAAGAGAGAAGGGACTAGGATAGTGTCACAACACTGATCAAGCACATTTCAATACTCAAAGGAAAACAGTAGCCTTACAATTGTTGTTTTAACCACATATGAAATATTTCAGCAGGTTGAACTGATTCCTATAAGTTGTGGTCAACTTTGCTACCTACTGCACGGACTGTTGCTTGCCTAAATACAACAGGCAATTAGCTGTATGTTGTTCCATTTGTGTTTATAAAATGTGACATGCCATGATGAAGGCTTGCATTTGAGTCACAGGATGTTTTAGATGTTTGCACAGCTGGCAACAGGGCAAGTTATTTTCTAGAGTTTCTACTTGGTGCGGTGGAAAATGTTCTGAAATGTAGTCAGAAATAACTGCTAGATATTGCTCTGACATCTACATGACCTCTTTTACAAAGACGCACTAACTGCCTTGTCTGCAAGAGATGCAGAACAAGTTTGCAACACACAACACTGGCTGGGAGTGTTGTTTGATACACAACAGCCCCTCCAGATTGCCATTCCAGAATCAGTGTTTGTAATTCCCCTCGATTACACAGCAACAGTCTCTCTCCTCTTGTCCCCAACCCCCATAGCCATTCCTCTTCTGTATGGTCCACTTTTTCCAGTGTGTTCGCTTCCTAATGAGACTGGTTCACACCGGCTCCAGTGCGGCAACTATCCCCCACCCTGAGGCTACAGCAATGATCTTGTAAAGCTCGGACCAGACTGCCGTTTGCCAGTCTAAGGCCCACTTCATTTCCTGGGTAATAGCTTGTCACGGCAAAGAAAGCCTCTGTTGTTTTTTCCAGATGCTGATTACTTCTTGCATTAACAAAGACGATAAAGCGAGGGAAAAAACAACAGAGGCTTTCTTTGCCGTGACAAGCTATTACCCAGGAAATGAAGTGGGCCTTAGACTGGCAAACGGCAGTCTGTTTGCTTCTGACACTACATCGGTTAGTGAGTGTACGAAAATTAATCACCTGGTGTTGATGTTTACATCCAAAAAAAAAAAAAAATGTTTGGCAAAGAAAGTAAAAGTTTATGTCAAAGCACATAATAAACCCTTCAAAATCTGAGCAAATTGGTTTGATTTATTTTAAGCACATGGGAAGTCAATTAGCAATGAAAGAAGAAATGACCCAAAAATTACCAAGATATTAGCAAAAAGTACAAGACAATTACCTGAAAATTTGTAAAAACAATAATGTTTATAAAAAGACAGACAAAGAAATGACCTGGAAAAAATAGTATTTTTTAAAAATATTTTTATATTATTTTAAAATATGTAATTATGATAAATATAAGTATTTTTCCTATAGATTTTTTAAAAAAAAAAAATTCCATCCAGTGCAGCAATAACAAAACATTGAGGACCCCTGGACTGAACAACTAATCAATTTTTTTTTTTTAAAAAAAGCTGCAGGTTATAAAATAACGAAAACAAGCGCACCCTTGAAAGAAGAGTTTGTTAATCCGCTGGATAATTTCCAACGTCTCTCCACCTAAAATAGGACTGACTCTACATTTCACAGAACATTTCCCGTCCTTGACTCTGCATAAACACGACAGAGAAAATATTTTTCATGCTGTCTGTGTTGTGCCTCTTTTGAATGAAATGTAAATCAAACAAACTGATATGGCTCGTTGCACGAAAAGAAAGCAGAGTTACCATTTTAGTGGTGCGTGGAGCCTGCTGTGCAGTGGATGTGCAGAGCAGCCCTGCAGCCTGACGTTCTGTGTTCTGGTAACTAAGACTGCATCAGGTGGGTGAGCAGTTAGTCCAGTGTACGAGGAAGAAAAAGAGAAAATGAGCTCTCAAGTTATTCTCGCTTTCAGCGTTGCTTCGTGGCAGTCTCTTTGAACTAGTGTCAGGGAAAATCATGCAGTGGATCAGGATAAAGTCCCCTGACACACCAGTAGTCAAGGCAACAGGATAGTAGCGCTAGGCTTATGAAAGGGAGGCGGTGTAACTATCAATCTGGGGCAAACGCCGGGCAGGAGATATTTCAAGACTTAAGAGGAACAAGAATTTTTTTTTTTTGGTATTTGCATTTCAAATTTCACATTTTTGCTCTTGCTTTCAAAAACAGGCATGAGGCATTTTACTTATTCTGTAGAGCATCATTCACAGTGATTTCTGCATCTTACTTATTGCTGAAAAGTTCACTCCTGAAAAAGTATTATAGTTGTCTTTATTTTAGCAGCAAGGTTTTGAGTATATTAGTTTTTAGACTGGTGAGTGGGCTTGTTTTAATTTTGGACACACTATGCACATGTTGGCTTTGGTCTTGTTATTAAAAAGTGTGAGATAAAAAAAGCTGCAACAATAGTGTGAAATATTTGTTGGAATTAGGGGGCTGGCAAGCCATAAAGTTTTAACAGATGGATAGTCCCACATTTTTATTCATCAGTAATGAGCCCTCATAAAATATATTGTTATTCTGTTTAGCACTGTCCGCAATGATTTTTGCATCATATTTATTGCTCAAAAGTTCACTCCCACAAAATCATCAAGGTTATCTTCAAATGGTTGAAAATCTCACTGAGATCAAGATTGAACAGCTTGAAGAACTTGTTTTTTTCAAAGTAAGGCTTCACAGTAGCCTCAGCGTGTCTGGGTCGAACACTGAATGTAACAGGCAATGATTAATATGTTACACTGCATCCACATTACATAATGTCTTATTTTATTTGTAGTGTTTGTTGTATGGTTTTGTTTTGTTGGCTAAATGTTGTTTTGTATTTATGCAAATTCATTGGAAACAGTTGGTGTCGTGGGACGCAAGACAAATTTCAGATTTTTTTTCTGACAATAAAGTGAAATGGAATCAATCAAACCAAATCAAAATCTATTTTGCAAGCGATACCTGATTAAAAAAAATACATAAAAATCATATTGCACACACCTTGCTACCCTCTTGGATAATTATTATACTAATGAGTTATTGAAATATTTTTTTACACATATACAAATGAGCTCCAACAGTGGAACGCAGATCATTGAACTAGGAATGATAACTTTTAATCAACAATCAATGCAATCGGTAGTTAAAGATTTGATCAAACATATAACATTTAATTGATCAAATAAAAAACAGATTGTGAAATAAAAACATTGGTTAATGCCCTATTTTATTTTAGCTATTCGTTAAATGTGAATTTTAAAGTGTTTTTTTTTTTTAAAGTCATGTGATAAAGAGATGAAGATGAAGTTCTCCTGAATGTGTTTTATGTGTCTACATCTTTACATCTATGCTGTCAGAGAACATGTTGCCGTGAGCTTTGACTGAGGAAAAAAACATATTAAATATTGTTTGGTATAAGCAAAGTCTGTGTTTTTTTTTTAATCACAATGTGTTGATTAATTGCTCGTTAATATTAGCAATAATCAAAAAAAGTCTTAAAATTTGTTGTTAATTTTAAGACTCTTTAATTAATTGTTAATTTTCATGTTTTTGAGAAGAAGTAGTTTTGGTTAATATTGTGATAATGATTTCAAACATATTGCCAAGCCCCACTTTGTATTATTAGAAATATATACATAGCCATTGCTTCCATTCAGGATTTGATTCCAGTGTTACAAGCTACGTCAAAAACCTGCGTTTATGTAAAATGTATTTGTTAAGTCTGCCATTAGCTGCATATAACTTAAAAAAGCAGTTTTTGGGGTGAAGGTGTGATGTAGGCTCGTCATGTCTGGGTGTAGCCCTGACAACACCCTCCTCTGTCTTGGGGAAATTGCAACAGCAGACCAGGGTAGACTAAGTACTGTAGCAGACTGGACATCACAGTGGTTTTTAACCAGTATGTTGCAAAATAAAGTTATGTAAACTTACCTATTTTAGGAGTAACACTTGTCTATGAGTGTTAAAAAGTCCACTTTGGTTAAACCCACTTTCACAGCCTAACTTAACCGTTAACTTACAGTAGCCAAACCTAACACCTCCTCCTACTGATACAACTCCGCAAAAACCCAAAACGAGACTACTTAAGATGCTCGTCTGAGCCGGAGCAAACAAAAACGATGTAGATTGATCGGAATAAGCTGAATGCTGCTGTTTATTAAGCTATATTCTTATTTGGACGGTCCTACCTCCTGTTCCCGGTGTAGCGGCTTTATCATTTAGTGGAAGATGTGGCACAGAGCTCGGTTTTCATCCGACTTTTCCAAATTGCAACTGGAGGGGTTTCTTTTCTCTTTGAGGGCGATCAAATAGACTTCGTCTTATTGCTAAAGGAGTGAGCATTGATTATTATTGTGTAAGAATTGGAGTAAGTGTCAAAAGTAAATGTAGCCGTTAATTTGAAGCTATTTTAAAAGGATTTGCCAAGTTCTCGTGCTTCAAATCCCCCCCGCGCACTGAATGGATCCGTCCACACTCGCTTCTTCCATCGTAGAAACAGTCGCAGCAGCGTCCTGTGGAAAATTATCACTGGAGACTATTATTAGCTTTATCTAAAATAAACGGTTCACATTTGAGGGAAAATCTAGATACCAGGAGAAGTACTCTACAGCTGCACCAAACATACATATTAACAGAAGTCTACTTAAAAACACAATAATTCTGTAATAAAACTGAGATAAAGCAATTCCACAGCAAGTATTTCATGGGTATACTCCTACTGTTATGAAGTAAGGAAAATACATAAAGTGTTGGTGTTGATATAATACCTCCTTAGTGGACAATCCTTTTTAATTACAGCCTATAAAGAAAAGCATCATAATGTGCTCTAACAATAAAACAAATATTTTGTGTATCACAAGTCCCTCTAATACTGTGGTACATTCTGCACCAGAAAATAGAGGTATTACATAATGTATATATTACATAATGATAAAGTTATAACCTAATTTTCATCTTCCCCAGTATGACTTCTCTCTCAGCCTCTCTGAAGATGCACGCTCCTCCATCAGTACCTATGACAGTAGTCTCTCTTGTGTAGGCTTAAGTGACACGGTAGGCAGGGCGGTGTGTATGTCAGCATTTCAGCAAGTGGATAAATAATTAACTGTGTGTGTATGCATGTGTGTGTGTGTGTGTGTCTTCCTGAAGCCTGACACCTGTTTCTATAAGCACATGGAGTGTTTATCTCTACCTAAGAGTGAGTACAATACAGACTAGGTGGGGGGTTTGAGGCCGTGATAAAGTAGTCTGAGGTTGCTTTTGCTACTGTTGCCAGTTTGTAACTTAATACAGACACAAGCCTTTCGTCGGTGGAGTAAAGCTGAT
The DNA here is from genome assembly GCF_008729295.1 of Plectropomus leopardus. Lineage (NCBI taxonomy): Eukaryota > Metazoa > Chordata > Actinopteri > Perciformes > Serranidae > Plectropomus > Plectropomus leopardus. The sequence continues at coordinate 16,055,336 of NC_056478.1, forward strand.
GAAAAATGTCCTTGCTTAAAAAAAGAAGGTTTTCTTTTGTTATACTGTATTTTTGAGTGACAATTTACCATTTAAAAAAATAAAACATAAATTATCATGAGGCTGCTACAGATCAAACCATTTTGATTCTTTTTTTGTTTGTTTTTGGTGAAAAGAGACAGAGCAGGAAGTGTAAAATAGTAGTGGATTTACAGGTACAACCATGGTATGAACTGGGGAAAACCATTAAAAAAATTATACAAAGAAAAACAAGGTGACGTACCAAAATTAACATGATTCATATGTGTAAAACATAAAGAAACAACAACAAAAAAGAAAAGAAAAAAAGGTAAAATAATAGTCCATATAATTGTAATATTAAAATACTGCAGTAGCAGTTAAATTTGGGAAAATTTGTCATCCATGATTAAGTGCATGATTGTGTGTGCAAGGGGGAAAAAACAATGAAAAGATAAAAATAAAATGATAAAATAACATGATTTTTATTATTTTTTTTTAGAGGTAGTATCATCAACAAGGTGGATAGTAATAATATGGAAAGAGAGACGTGTAAAAAAAAAGACATAAATGAGTAGGCTAGTTAGATATTTAGATGCATCAGCTATTGGAGGTTATCTTAAAACTTACATATATATCACAAGCAAAACCCTAACAAAATTAAATAGACACAACAAAACTTGTGTTTGAGATTGGAAACATTAAAACACATTATATATATATAAAATAATATATCATTTAAAAAAACAACCTCACTTCACTCAAGGTCCAAGCACTTAAAAGCTTTTTCAGAGTGTTTTTCTCAAAACCATGATATGCCACTATAATCCCAAGAAAAAGCTAGTAAGTGGACCTTGACGGTGTAAGTGTTGATTGCTGACTATTACCACACTTACGACCATAAAACATCTGTTGGATTTGTGTAGTAACAACGATGGCTTTAGTTGAAGACATTA